>NC_091286.1:597098838-597398838 GCF_032444005.1 Ranitomeya imitator
GCCTCCACAGGGTTCTCACCGTTTGAGCTTCTATATGGCCGACATCCACGAGGACTCCTGGATATAGCCAAGGAAACCTGGGAGGCCGAAGTCACACCCCACAGAAGCGTCATTGAGCATGTGGCCCTGATGCAGCAGAGGATTGCAAAGGTGATGCCTATCGTGAAAGAACACCTTCTCCAAGCACAAGAAGCTCAAGCCAGGGTCTACAACCGGTCTGCAAGAGTGAGGCAGTTCAATCCGGGAGACCGAGTTCTTGTGTTAGTTCCAACGGTGGAAAGCAAGTTCTTGGCCAAATGGCAAGGGCCATATGAGGTTGTCGAGAAACTTGGTGAGGTAAATTATAAAATTCACCAACCAGGAAGACGGAAACCATTCCAAGTTTACCATGTCAACCTCATCAAGCCATGGCAAGATAGAGAACCGACAGCAACTCCATCATTGTTAAGCAACCCAGAAGGTGAGGTTGGAGCGGTTACTATAGCAGAGACGCTATCAAAGACCCAGAAACAGCAGTGCCGGGAGTTACTCCAGAAAAACAGGGACCTGTTTTCAGAATTGCCAGGATACACGAAGGTCATAGAGCACGAGGTCCTAACAGAGCCACATGTGCGGGTGAATGTGAAACCTTATCGTATTCCTGAGGCTCGTCGAGAAGTTATCTCCAAGGAAGTGGAACGTATGTTGAGGCTTGGGGTCATTGAGGAATCCAAGAGCGGTTGGTCGAGCCCAATTGTCCTGGTCCCAAAACCTGATGGAGAGTGGAGGTTTTGCAACGACTATCGGAAGTTGAATGAAGTCTCCAAGTTCGACGCTTATCCCATGCCCCGTATTGATGAGCTCATCGAAAGGCTTGGGCACGCCAGATATATATCCACCTTGGATTTGACAAAGGGGTATTGGCAGATCCCCATGGCACAGGAAGCCAAGGAGAAGACGGCCTTTTCGACACCTGATGGATGCTTCCAATATGCCCGGATGCCGTTTGGCCTACAGGGAGCTCCGGCGACCTTCCAGAGGGCTATGGATAGAGTCCTTGCACCCCATAAGGCCTACGCTGCTGCGTACCTAGATGATATCGTCATCTTTAGCCCGGACTGGGAGAGTCATCTGGAGAAAGTCCAAGCGGTGTTGGATGCTATAAGAGAGGCCGGATTTACTATAAACCCGAAGAAGTGCGCCTTGGGTAAAGAAGAAGCTAAGTACCTTGGATACACATAGTGGGTCATGGAGAAATAAAACCCCAAATCAATAAAGTGGAGGCAATCCAAACATGGCCAAAACCAGTTTCCAAGAAACAAGTTAAAGCCTTCCTGGGAATCGTGGGATATTACAGGAGGTTCATCCCAAACTTCGCCACGATGGCTGCGCCTCTGACTGACCTGCTAAAAGGGACAAAATCAGTAATGGTTAAGTGGTCCGAAGAAACAGAGTCAGCCTTCCAAGAAATGAAAAACGCTTTGTGTAAGCAACCCGTTCTGATGGCCCCAAACTTCAAGAAAGAGTTTATTCTTCAGACAGATGCCTCAGATGTTGGGGTGGGAGCAGTCCTTTCCCAAGAACTACATGGGGAGGAGCATCCTGTTCTCTATCTGAGTAGGAAGCTGTCCTCATCTGAAAAGAACTACTCAGTCGTTGAGAAGGAGTGCTTGGCCATAAAATGGGCAGTGGACACATTGCGGTACTATCTGCTGGGACGTAAATTTAGACTGGTATCTGACCATGCCCCGCTTAGGTGGATGAGAGAAACGAAAGGAAGAAATGCTAGAGTCACCCGTTGGTTCTTAGCCCTGCAGGACTTCAGTTTCCATGTGGAACATAGGGCCGGAAAGCTGCACGGTAATGCGGATGCCCTATCGAGAATCCCTTGTTTAGTGGGGGAAAGTGCCAAGCCCCACGGCTTTAGGCAGAGGGGGGAGGTATGTAGCATGGCTAAAGGGTTTGTGGTCGATGGGAGGTATGTGCCACATAAGTGCCTGATTGCTGTAATGTAGCCCGGAGTATTCCTTTCTTGCACATAATCTTGTATATGTGTTTCAGGACCTGTGGTAATGTCAGACCACATGGCTAATCATGTGATGGGTTACTGGGTGGGGTTAGCTCTTTATAAGACTGGCTAATCCTTTACACAGGAGATATGTGTGGAGGTGAAACCCTCCTGAGTGTGTTACGGCTTCAGGACTGAGCCGGATGAACTGGACACTTGCTTTTCTTTGCCTGAACCAAAGGCCCATTTTGCTTTCTGTTATTTGCCACATGGTCTATGAAGCAATAAACCCAGTGAACTTTGAAGGAACACGTCTCCTGAGTGTCAGCCGTCGCAGCTGAGTGAGTGAAATCCTTACTATATATATATATATATATATATATATATATATATATATATATATATATATATATATATATATATATATATATATATATATATATATATACATACATATATACATAGACATAGACATAAGACGTACAGTGGGGCACAAAAGTATTTAGTCAGTCAGCAATAGTGCAAGTTCCACCACTTAAAAAGATGAGAGGCGTCTGTAATTTACATCATAGGTAGACCTCAACTATGGGAGACAAACTGAGAAAAAAAAAATCCAGAAAATCACATTGTCTGTTTTTTTAACATTTTATTTGCATATTATGGTGGAAAAGAAGTATTTGGTCAGAAACAAAATTTCATCTCAATACTTTGTAATATATCCTTTGTTGGCAATGACAGAGGTCAAACGTTTTCTGTAAGTCTTCACAAGGTTGCCACACACTGTTGTTGGTATGTTGGCCCATTCCTCCATGCAGATCTCTTCTAGAGCAGTGATGTTTTTGGCTTTTCGCTTGGCAACACGGACTTTCAACTCCCTCCAAAGGTTTTCTATAGGGTTGAGATCTGGAGACTGGCTAGGCCACTCCAGGACCTTGAAATGCTTCTTACGAAGCCACTCCTTCGTTGCCCTGGCGGTGTGCTTTGGATCATTGTCATGTTGAAAGACCCAGCCACGTTTCATCTTCAGTGCCCTTGCTGATGGAAGGAGGTTTGCACTCAAAATCTCACGATACATGGCCCCATTCATTCTTCATGTACCCGGATCAGTCGTCCTGGCCCCTTTGCAGAGAAACAGCCCCAAAGCATGATGTTTCCACCACCATGCTTTACAGTAGGTATGGTGTTTGATGGATGCAACTCAGTATTCTTTTTCCTCCAAACACGACAAGTTGTGTTTCTACCAAACAGTTCCAGTTTGGTTTCATCAGACCATAGGACATTCTCCCAAAACTCCTCTGGATCATCCAAATGCTCTCTAGCAAACTTCAGACGGGCCTGGACATGTACTGGCTTAAGCAGTGGGGCACGTCTGGCACTGCAGGATCTGAGTCCATGGTGGCGTAGTGTGTTACTTATGTTAGGCCTTGTTACATTGGTCCCAGCTCTCTGCAGTTCATTCACTAGGTCCCCCCGCGTGGTTCTGGAATTTTTGCTCACCGTTCTTGTGATCATTCTGACCCCACGGGGTGGGATTTTGCGTGGAGCCCCAGATCGAGGGAGATTATCAGTGGTCTTGTATGTCTTCCATTTTCTAATTATTGCTCCCACTGTTGATTTCTTCACTCCAAGCTGGTTGGCTATTGCAGATTCAGTCTTCCCAGCCTGGTGCAGGGCTACAATTTTGTTTCTGGTGTCCTCTGACAGCTCTTTGGTCTTCACCGTAGTGGAGTTTGGAGTCAGACTGTTTGAGGGTGTGCACAGGTGTCTTTTTATACTGATAACAAGTTTAAACAGGTGCCATTACTACAGGTAATGAGTGGAGGAAAGAGGAGACTCAAAGAAGAAGTTACAGGTCTGTGAGAGCCAGAAATCTTGATTGTTTGTTTCTGACCAAATACTTATTTTCCACCATAATATGCAAATAAAATGTTAAAAAAAACAGACAATGTGATTTTCTGGATTTTTTTTTCTCAGTTTGTCTCCCATAGTTGAGGTCTACCTATGATGTAAATTACAGACGCCTCTCATCTTTTTAAGTGGTGGAAATTGCACTATTGCTGACTGACTAAATACTTTTTGCCCCACTGTAACAATGCAACTGATGTCGGGAAGGGTTTAACCCCTTAATGACCGCCAATACGTCTTAACTGACCTGAGATATAAGAGAATTGCCTCCACATACAGGTGACAATCCAGCAGTTGTCAGCTATACACTATAGCTGACAACCTGCTGCATCAGCCACGATCAGTGTTTGCACCATCCAAATCTGTTTAACCCCTTAGATGCTGCTGTCAATAGTGACTACATCATATAAATGGTTAACAGTGTGGGGTCTCTCTCTTTTTCCATTTGGTGCCCTCAGATCATGATTGTGTGGTCTTGATGTTTGCGATGGCAGTTGACGGCCAAATAGCGGCCTTAGAGTCTGATGGCTGTTGTAACCTGTTCAGAAGTTAGCGACATTTAGATGGTAAAAATACACATTTTAATTTCTGTCATACCACTTTGCATGAATTCATGAAAATCACCTGAAGGGTTAATAAACTGACTGCAGTTTTCAGGGGGTGTTGTTTTTAAAATGGTATAACTTTTGGAGGTTTACGAATATATGGGACCCCTAAAAGCACTTCAAACATGGCCAAGTCCCTAAAAAAAGTAAATTTTGTAAATTTTCTTGAAAAAAAATGAAAAATTGCTGCTACATTTTTAAACCTCTTAAAATGCTAACAAAATAAAAGAACATTTTACAAATGGTGCTGATGTTAAGCAGACGTGAGGGAAATGTTATTTATTAATGTTTTGCTGTGGTGACTATCTGGATTAAACGGATAATCATTCTAAGTTTGAAAATTGCTAATTTTTTTTAACATTTTCCTAAAATTTCTGATATTTTTTTATAAATAAACAAAACATATTGACCTAAATTTACCATTATTATTATTATTATTATTTTATTTTTATTTATTTATATAGCACCATTAATTCCATGGTGCTGTACATGAGAAGGGGTTACATCATAATACAAATATCACTTACAGTAAACAAAAACTAACAGACAGACTGGTACAGAGGGAAGAGGACCCTGCCCTTGCGGGCTTACGTTCTATAGGATTATGGGGAAGGAGACAGAAGGTCGGGGGTTGCAGTAGCTCCAATGATGTTGAGGTGGTCGTGTGGTCTTTACAGGCTGTAAGCTTCCTTGAAGAGGTGGGTTTTCAGGTTTCTTTTGAAGGATCCAAAAGTAGTGGATAACCGGATGTGTTGGGGCACTGAATTCCAGAGGATGGGTGATATTCGGGAGAAGTCTTGGAGGCGACTGGGTGAGGAGCGAATAAGCGTAGAGGAGAGGAGGAGGTCTTGGGAGGACCGAAGATTACGTGAGGGAAGATATTGAGAGATTAGTGTGGAAATATACGGAGGAGAAAGATTATGGATGGCTTTGTAGGTCAGTGTTAGTAATTTAACCCCTTAGTGACAGAGCCAATTTGGTACTTAATGACCGAGCCAATTTTTGCAATTCTGACCACTGTCACTTTATGAGGTCATAACTCTGGAACGCTTCAACGGATCCCGCTGATTCTGAGATTGTTTTTTCGTGACATATTGTACTTCATGTTAGTGGTAACATTTCTTCGATATTACTTGCGATTATTTATGAAAAAAACGGAAATATGGCGAAAATTTTTAAAATTTTGCAATTTTCAAACTTTGTATTTTTATGCCCTTAAATCAGAGAGATATGTCACGAAAAATAGTTAATAAATAACATTTCCCACATGTCTACTTTACATCAGCACAATTTTGGAAACAAAATTTTTTTTTGTTAGGGAGTTATAAGGGTTAAAAGTTGACCAGCAATTTCTCATTTTTACAACACCATTTTTTTTAGGGACCACATCACATTTGAAGTCATTTTGAGGGGTCTATATGATAGAAAATAATGAAGTGTGACACCATTCTAAAAACTACACCCCTCAAGGTTCTCAAAACCACATTCAAGAAGTTTATTAACCCTTTACGTGCTTCACAGGAACTGAAACAATGTGGAAGGAAAAAATGAACATTTAACTTTTTTTTGCAAACATCTTAATTCAGAACCATTTTTTTTATTTTCACAAGTGTAAAAACAGAAATGTAACCATAAATTTTGTTATGCAATTTCTCCTGAATACGCCAATACCCCATATGTGGGGGTAAACCACTGTTAGAGCGCACCGCAGAACTTAGAAGTGAAGGAGCGCCGTTTTACTTTTTCAATGTTGAATTGGCTGGAATTGAGATTGGATGCCATGTCGCGTTTGGAGAGCCCCTGATGTGCCTAAACAGTGGAAACCCCCCACAAGTGACACCATTTTGGAAACTAGACCCCTTAAGGAACTTATCTAGATGTGTGGCGAGCACTTTGAACCCCCATGTGCTTCACAGAAGTTTATAACGTAGAGCCGTGAAAAAAAAAAAAAAAAAAAAAAAAAAAAAAAAAAAAAAAAAATCGCATTTTTTCTACAAAAATGATCTTTTTGCCCACAAATTTTTATATTCACAAGGGTAACAGGAGAAATTAGACCACAAAAGTTGTTGTGCAATTTCTCCTGAGTACGCTGATACCCAATATGTGGGGGTAAACCACTGTTAGGGCGCACCGCAGAGCTTGGAAGAGAAGGAGTGCCGTTTTACTTTTTCAATGTAGAATTGGCTGGAATTGAGATCGGACGCCATGTCGCGTTTTGAGAGCCCCTGATGTGCCTAAACAGTAGAAATCCCCCACAAGTGACCCCATTTTGGAAACTAGACCCCCCATGGAACTTATCTAGATGTGTGGTGAGAACCTTGAATGCCCAAGTGCTTCACAGAAGTTTATAATGCAGAGCCGTGAAAATAAAAAATATTTTTTTTTTCCACAAAAAAGATATTGTAGCCCCCAAGTTTTTATTTTTACAAGGGTAACAAGAGAAATTGGACCCCAAAAGTTGTTGTCCAATTTGTCTTGAGTATGCTGGTACCCCATATGTGGGGGTAAACCACTGTTTGGGCGCACGGCAGAGCTCGGAAGGAAGGAGCGCCGTTTTGGAATGCAGACTTTGATAGAATGGTCTGCGGGTATTATGTTGCATTTGCAGAGCCCCTGATGTACCTAACCAGTAGAAACCCTCCACAAGTGACCCCATTTTGGAAACTAGACCCCCAAGGAACTTATCTAGATGTGTGGTGAGAACTTTGAATGCCCAAGTGCTTCACAGAAGTTTAGAATGCAGAGTCGTGAAAATAAAAAATATTTTTTTTTTCACAAAAAAGATTTTGTAGCCCCCAAGTTTTTATTTTCACAAGGGTAACAGGAGAAATTGGACTGCAATAGTTGTTGTCCAATTTATCCCGAGTACGCTGATGTGCCATATGTGGGGGTAAACCACTGTTTGGGCGCACGGCAGAGCTCGGAAGGGAAGGTGCGCCTTTTTGGAATGCAGACTTTGATAGAATGGTCTGTGGGCATTATGTTGCGATTGCAGAGCCCCTGATATACCTAAACTGTAGTAACCCCCCACAAGTGACCCCATTTTGGAAACTAGACCCCCCAAGGAACTTATCTAGATGTGTGGTGAGAACTTTGAATGCCCAAGTGCTTCACAGAAGTTTAGAATGCAGAGTCGTGAAAATAAAAAATATTTTTTTTTCCACAAAAAAGATTTTGTAGCCCCCAAGTTTTTATTTTCACAAGGGTAACAAGAGAAATTGGACCCCAGAAGTTGTTGTCCAATTTATCCCGAGTACGCTGATGCCCCATATGTGGGGGTAACCCACTGTTTGGGCGCACGGCAGAGCTCAGAAGGGAGGGAGCACCATTTGACTTTTTGAGCGCAAAATTGGCTGTCGTGTTTGGAGACCCCCTGATGTACCTAAACAGTGGAAACCCCCCAATTCTAGCTCCAACCCTAACCCCAACACACCCCTAACCCTAATCCCAACCTGATCCATAATCACTAACCCTAACCATAATCACAACCCTTACCCCAAAACAACCCTAATGTCAACCCTAACCATAACCCTAATCAAAACCCTAAATCCAACACACCCCTAATCCTAATCTCAACCCTAACCTCAAACCTAACCCTAATCCCAATACACCCCTAATCACAACCCTAACCTTAACCCTAATCCCAAACCTAACCCTAATCCCAAGCGTAACCCTAATGCCAACCCTAACCCTAATCCAAACCCTAAACCTAATCCCAGCTCTAACCCTAACTTTAGCCCCAACCCTAGTCCTAACTTTAGCCCCAACCCTAACCCTAGCCCTAAGGCTACTTTCACACTTGCGTTGTTTGGCATTCCGTCGCAATCCGTCGTTTTGGACAAGAAACGGATCCTGCAAATGTGCCCGCAAGATGCGTTTTTTGCCCATAGTATTGCCGACGGATCGTGACGGATGGCCACACGTCGCGTCCGTCGTGCACTGGATCAGTTGTGTTTTGGCGGAGCGTCGGCACAAAAAAACGTTCAATGAAACGTTTTTTTGTACGTCGCATCCGCCATTTCTGACCGCGCATGCGTGGCTGTAACTCCGCCCCCTCCTCCCCAGGACATAGATTGGGCAGCGGATGCGTTGAAAAACTACAGCTGCTGCCCACGTTGTGCACAATTTTCACAACGTGCGTCGGTATGTCGGGCCGACGCATTGCGACGGCCCCGTACCGACGTAAGTGTGAAAGAAGCCTAACCCTAAATTTAGCCCCAACCCTAACCCTAAATTTAGCCCCAACCCTAGCCCTAACCCTAGCCCTAACCCTACCCTAACCCTACCCCTAACCTAACCCTACCCCTAACCTAACCCTAGACGTAACCCTACCCCTAACCTAACCCTACCCCTAACCTAACCCTAGCCGTAACCCTACCCCTAACCTAACCCTAGCCCTACCCCTACCCTAACCCTACCCCTAACCCTACCCCTACCCCTACCCCTAACCCTAACCCTACCCCTAACCCTACCCCTAACCTAACCCTAGCCCTACCCCTAACCCTAATTTTAGCCCTAACCGCTGTTCTCCTGCCGGCCGGCAGATGGAGACAGATGGCGGGCGCACTGGGCATGCGTCCGCCATGTTCTTCTGCCGGCGGCCAGGAGGAGCAGCAAGAGGATCCAGGGACCTAGGTGAGTATGCTAGGGTCCCCGAATCCCCCTATTTCTCTGTCCTCTGATGTGCGATCACATCATAGGACAGAGAATTACACTTTACTTTTTTTTTTTTTTTTTGCGGTCGCCGGTAAACAGTTAATTACCGGCGATCGCAAAACAGGGGTCGCTAAAACCGACCCCCGATCATGCTCTTTGGGGTCTCGGCTACCCCAGGCAGCCGAGACCCCAAAGATTCTCCCGGTGCCGGCCGGCGGGCGCACTGCGCATGCGCCCGCCATTTTGAAGATGGCGGCGCCCACCGGGAGACACGAGGAGCATCGGGGGAGCTAGGTGAGTATTGGGGGGCCACCTGGGACCCCTTTTCTCTGTCCTCCGATGTGCGATCACATCGGAGGACAGAGAAATTAAAAAGAGATCGCTTTTTTTTTTTTTTTTTTTTTTGCGATCGCCGGTAAACGGTTAATTACCGGCGATCGCAAATGCGGGGAGGGTTAAAAAACCCCCGAATCATGTTCTCTGGGGTCTCGGCTACCCTCGGCAGCCGAGACCCCGGAGAAAATCGGCCTGTGGGGGGCGCTATACACTTTTTCCACAGCGCCGTTAATTAACGGCGCTGTGGTTTAAGTACCCTTAGCGGCCGCCGTTAAAAGGCGTATCGGCGGTCGCTAAGGGGTTAAACTGGATACGCTGGGAAATTGGGAGCCAGTAAAGGGATTTACAAACAGGGGAAGCAGGAGTGTAGCGAGGAGAGAGATTAATTAGTCGGGCAGCAGAGTTAAGGATGGACTGGAGGGGTGCGAGAGTGTTAGAAGGTAGGCCACAGAGGAGTATGTTGCAGTAATCCAGGCGGGAGATGATTAGGGCATGCACGAGCATTTTGGTAGGGTGTGGGTTGAGGAAAGGACGGATCCTGGAAATATTTTTGAGCTGGAGGCGACAGGAGGTGGCGAGAGCTTGGATGTGCGGTTTGAAGGACAGGGCAGAGTCAAGGGTTACTCAGAGGCAGCGGATTTTGAGGACAGGGGAAAGTTTGATTTAATTTATTTTGATGGATAGATCAGGTAGGGAAGATATGCGAGATGGAGGAAAGATAATGAGTTCAGATTTGTCCACATTGAGCTTGAGGAAGCGACAGGAGAAGGAGGATATGGCCGATAGACACTCTGGCCCAGATGTCACCTCTCTGCTCTCCAGAATCCCAGAGAGGTAGATCTGAGTGTCATCAGCATATAGATGGTACTGGAAGCTATAGGACCTTATAAGTTGTCCCAGGCCGAGTGTATAGATTGAGAAGAGTAAGGGTCCTAAGACAGAGCCTTGGGGGACTCCAACAGAGAGGGGGCGAGATGAAGAGTTAGTATGGGAGTAGGAAATGCTAAATGTGCAGTTGGCAAGGTATGAGGAGATCCAAGATAGGGCAAGGTCTTTGACCCCAAAGGAAGAGAGGATCTGTAGTAGGAGGAAGTGGTCAACTGTGTCGAAGGCAGAGGACAGGTCTAGGAGGAGGAGTATAGAGAATTGTCTGTTAGCTTTGGCTGTAAGTAAGTCGTTAGTAATTTTGGTCAGGGCAGTCTCAGTGGAATGGTGGGGACCGAAGCCAGATTGTAGGTTGTCGAAGAGAGAGTTAGAAGCAAAGTGAGAGGAAAGTTCAGCATGGACGTGCTGCTCAAGGAGTTTGGAAGCAAATGGGAGCAAAGATATGGGGCAATAGCTGGACATACCGCTTGAGTCAAGGGATGGCTTTTTGAGGATAGGTGTGATTGTGGCATGTTTGAAGGCATAAGGGAAGGTACCAGAAGTTAGTGGAAGGTTGAAGAGATGGGTTAGGGATGGGATTAGTGTGGTGGTGAGGTTGGGGAGGAGGTAGGATGGGATGGGGGTCAAGTGCACAAGTAGTGAGGTGTGATTTGGAGAGATGAGCAAGCTCCCCTTCAGAGATTTTGGAGAGTGAAGTTATGGGGTTTGGGCATTGGTCTCTCATACAAAGGGGTTGTGGTGGTTTGCCAACAAAGACTTGCCTTGTTTGGTCTATCTTATTTTTGAAGTGCGTGGCAAAGTCCTCAGCAACTATTAGGGAACTCGGAGGGGGCAGTGGTGGGCGGAAGAGGGAGTTAAAAAAGTGTTGAACAACTGTTTGGGGTTGTGGGATAAGGAAGATACGAGGGTTGTGAAGAAGGCCTATTATCATAAAGTATAATGTGTCACAAAAAAAACAATCTCAAAATCACTGGGATTTGTTGAAGCGTTCCAGAGTTACAGTGCCTACAAGTAGTATTCAACCCCCTGCAGATTTAGCAGGTTTACACATTTGGAATTAACATGGCATTGTGACATTTGGACTGTAGATCAGCCTGGAAGTGTGAAATGCACTGCAGCAAAAAAGAATGTTATTTCTTTGTTTATTTTTTTTTTTAAATTGTGAAAAGTCTTTTCAGAGGGTCATTTATTATTCAACCCCTCAACCCACCAGAATTCTGTTTGGTTCCCCTAAAGTACTAAGAAGTAGTTCAGGCACAAAGAACAATGAGCTTCACATGTTTGGATTAATTATCTCTTTTTCCAGCCTTTTCTGACTATTTAAGACTCTCCCCAAACTTGTGAACAGCACTCATACATGGTCAACATGGGAAAGACAAAGGAGCATTCCAAAGCCATCAGACACAAGATCGTGGAGGGTCACAAGGCTGGCAAGGGGTACAAAACCCTTTCCAAGGAGTTGGGCCTACCTGTCTCCACTGTTGGGAGCATCATCCGGAAGTGGAAGGCTTATGGAACTACTGTTAGCCTTCCACGGCCTGGACAGCCTTTGAAAGTTTCCTCCCGTGCCGAGGCCAGGCTTGTCCGAAGAGTCAAGGCTAACCCAAGGAGAACAAGGAAGGAGCTCCGGGAAGATCTCATGGCAGTGGGGACATTGGATTCAGTCAATACCATAAGTAACGTACTCCACCGCAATGGTCTCCGTTCCAGACGAGCCCGTAAGGTTCCTTTACTTTCAAAGCATCATGTCAAGGCTCATCTACAGTTTGCTCATGATCACTTGGAGGACTGAGACTGACTGGTTCAAGGTTCTCTGGTCTGATGAGACCAAGATCGAGATCTTTGGTGCCAACCACACACGTGACGTTTGGAGACTGGATGGCACTGCATATGACCCCAAGAATACCATCCCTACAGTCAAGCATGGTGGTGGCAACATCATGCTGTGGGGCTGTTTCTCAGCCATCTGGTCCGCATCCATGGGAAGATGGATAGCACGGCCTACCTGGAGATTTTGGCCAAGAACCTCCGCTCCTCCATCAAGGATCTTAAGATGGGTCGTCATTTCATCTTCCAACAAGACAACGACCCAAAGCACACAGCCAAGAAAACCAAGGCCTGGTTCAAGAGGCAAAAAATCAAGGTGTTGCAGTGGCTTAGTCAGTCTCCTGACCTTAACCCAATTGAAAACTTGTGGAAGGAGCTCAAGATTAAAGGGAACCTGTCACCCCGTTTTTTGAGATTGAGCTATAAATACTGTTAAATAGGGCCTGCGCTGTGTGTTCCTATAGTGTATGTAGTGTACCCCGATTCCCCATGTATGCTGAGAAATAACTTACCAAAGTCGCCGTTTTCGCCTGTCAATCAGGCTGGTCAGGTCGGGAGGGCGTGGTGACATCGCTGGTTCTTCCTCAGCTTTACGTTGGTGGCGTAGTGGCGTAGTGGTGAACAAGCAGCGCGCGATCTGCGCTGTCATCCCTTTCGTCGGTGGGGGCGGCCATCTTCCTGGGGCCGCGCGTGCGCAGATCGAGTGCTCTGCTGCACGGGGCTTCAGGAAAATGGCCGCGGGATGCCGCGCGTGCGCATTAGAGATCGCGGCGGCCATTTTCCCAAAGCCGAGTGCATCCGAGTGTCAGAGATCACTTTTTCAAAACGCGCGGTCCGCCTGTGTAAAAAGGCTCTTAAATTTCTGCCGATCAGCAAATAGATGGTCAATGGCCATTTAGTGCCGTGGTGGGCAGGTATAAACGAACCCTCAGTAGTGAAGGCTCTCGCGTTGAACTGATCATTTAAAGTTCTCGCATGAGTCCTGACGTCCGACTGAAACGTAAGATAACACTGTTCAACGCAATCCTTCTGGCAAAAGGTTTTAAAAACATATTTTAAGTCAATTTTGGCTGCTGATTACGAATATGAACTCCATTTTTGGCTATCACATCAGGATTTCGAGATATTTTCAATTTTTGATGAAAATTACTCCTAATGTTTTATGATAAAAACACATGATTTTCGGTACCACATTTTGTATATTTTTAATCAAGGAACAACAAACATTACAAAGTATGTACAGCAAATCAAATATACTTACAGAATTAAACTACAAAATATAAAAACACATATATATGGCACACAGGTGAATGACAAATGGCAGTTATTTGAACTTTCTTTTCTTGGCTGATCTGTGATGTACAGTTTCTGGGTTGTCTCTCATCAAGCTCCAGCACTAGTCAGCCATCATATGTGAGTCCCTCCGGCCTTGATACCGTTCTTCCATTGTTTTAACGTCCTGATGAAAACGCTCCCCTTGTTCCTCGCTCACATCCCCAAGGTTCTCTGGAAAAAAGTCCAAATGGCTGTGTAAATAGTGAATCTTGATGCTCATTCTACATCCAAGATTTTGCAGACTCATTAGTAGCTCTTCCACAATCTCTTCATAGTTGTCTGCTTTCTTATTCCCTAGAAAATTCTGCACCACATTACAAAATGCATTCCAAGCTCTTTCTTCTGTCTCATTCATTGATGTGATAAAATTTGGGTCTCTCATAAGTGTTCTTATTTGAGGTCCATCAAATATTCCAGCCTTTTTCTTCTCTTCACTAAGACCAGGAAAAGTTGAACATATATAGTTAAAGCATTCTCCACTGTGATTGAGAGCTTTGACGAACTGCTTCATCAATCCAAGTTTTATGTGTAAGGGAGGAAAGACAATGTCCTTCCTATCCATTAGAGGATCAGGGATGACATTCTTATCGCCAGATGCCAAACTATGTCGCTGAGGCCATTCAGTTTTCACCCAATGCTCTGCTGTAGCTCTACTGTCCCAGTAGCACAGAAAACAAGGGTGTTATCATAACAAATGGGAATTATGCATGTTCAAAGAAAACAAAGATATTCTCACATTTATTGGGAGACTAAATCAAAATTAAATTTACCGTAGTGAACCGTATAAACCGGCACTTTTCATACACTACTTATATTTATCATGGAATTCCGGAAAATGGGCTCTATACCTATAGCGCAAAAACGTGATGTGATAGAGAAATTATAAGATCAGATTTGAATTCAGCACCCTCAAATTAGTCTAAAACTGTTCTTAAAGTACATGCCAGAATTTTTTTTTTTTTGCAGACCAGTGTAATGAAGGGTTCATCAAGATCTACACAGGAATGTTTATCAGAAATTAGCTAAAGAGCCTCAGCGTTGCCACCAATCTTTGAGAAATCATCTATTGAGAATTTGTGGCCCCCCACAAGCTGCTGTGCACACCGCCGGCCAGTCACCGCCCCCACACTGCCGGTCAGTCACAGGTCTCTTACAATGGTTCGCACCTTCTGACAGATATTTCTCATCAGCACTGGTAGAAATGGCGCGTACACTGTGGTTAGTCGACAATGACCTTCATGGATTTATGAATGAAGCCTTTGAGCCACCTGAACTGAAAAAATATTCAATCTCCAGAATCATTAACTAAACTGTACGCGGTCCACGAAAGATCCCCCCGCCCAGCCAAAAATAGAGGTCATCAGCCACACCGCGCACTTGTAGTCAGGCACAGTGTCTTGTATTTCCTGTCTGCCGCTGTGCTTCTCTTATAGTAACAGGAGCAAATCAGGGAAATAGCAATTAACACTTTATTTTTTCTATGTGTGAAACAGCAAAGATAGTGTGAACGCTCAGCACATAAGATATTAACTCTTCCCATGCCTCTGACATAAAACAGGATTATACAACGTGCAAAGCGTTACACTGAAAGCGTCCTTTACTACGTGATGGATCCTGGAAGGACACTGGGCACCATTGTCACAAATCTGCCAGACATTGGAACAACCTGGCGCAACAGCTGTATCACTGCATAAAGAAGACCATTCTTTCACATGTTTTTTCATTGGGTTGGCACCCGGAGAGTTCTGGTATATGTGCCTGCAGTAAGGTGGTCCCCGAGGTTGGACTTTCAGACTCTGGTTCAATAGCGGTGTGGATTCTTATTTTTTTGACTATCCCACACTTTAGTTAGCCTTATAAAACACAAGAGCCTATGGGCGACTCACTTATTTTTCACTTATCTCGGGGGCGTGGGATGGGTCAGTACTAGAGATGAGCGAATTTGCTCAGGTTCCCTCTTATTCGGCAAGTTGCAGAGGGGACCCGGCTTCCTGGAACGCGTTGGCCGATCAGCTGATCGGTGCCGCATCTGCATGTGTCACGGCTGTGTCACAGTCACGACACATGCATGGAGAGCCTGTTTTTTGGGCTCTCCATGCAACCCGAGCAAATTCGCTCACCTCTAGTCAGTACTAGAGATGGGCGAAGCCGAACGGTAAAATCTCACGGTGCAGAGGAGAGGTTACCGCTAGGGTTGAGCGAAACGGATCGTTCATTTTCAAAAGTCGCCGACTTTTGGCAAAGTCGGGTTTCATGAAACCCGACCCGATCCCTGTGTGGGGTCGGCCATGCGGTACGCGACTTTCGCGCCAAAGTCGCGTTTCGTATGACGCGCTTGGCGCCATTTTTTTCAGCCAATGAAGGGGCGTGGGCAGAGTGATGACATAGTTCTTAGGGGCGTGGACGCCTATCGCCATGTTGTCCCTTGTGCGCTGTAGCGATTTGCACTGTGTAACACCAGCTTTTCAGTAGAGAGAGAGAGAGAGACTTTGCATTGGGTTTCGTGTTTCGGTCGATCCTCGACCTTTCGCCATGATCGGCCGATTTCACTCGACTCGACTTTTGAGATAGTCGGGTTTCGCGAAACCCGGCTCGACCCTAAAAAAGTCAAGGTCGCTCAACCCTAGTTACCGCAGTTCAAATTCACCGCAGTGTAACCTCAGCTCGTCACCATGACTCACTGTGCAAGCGGTGATCTCACGGTGCTGAGGTCACCGTAGTTCATTGGCCCACCTGGGAAAGCAGCCTCAGTGACCTGCAGTAACCTCGATGAGGTCACCGCTAATCACAGATGCGGCGCTCGGAGCAGCTCATTCACCAGTGGCTCTCAGCCTGGACGGTCGCATCTTGGCACCATCCAGATTGGAAACTATTAATCCCCAGACATGGATTACGGAGTAGGACAGAATGACGGACAGGTAAGGGATATTGTTGCTTTTTACTTTAATTTTTTTCCAGGAGGCGAGGGATTCAGTGGAATTAGGCGTTAGGTGAGTATAATTGTGTTGGTTATTTTTAAATAAAAAAGGACGTGTTTTATTTTTATTTCAAATAAAGGACTTTATTCTTGCTGTGTGTTTATTTACCATATAACTATAGGATTAGTAATGAATAGGTGTCTTATAGACGCCTCTCCATTACTAAGCTGTGGGCTTGATGCCACCAAACAATACAAAGGTGACATCAACCCCACAAATATTACCCTACTTGCCACCGCTACAGGGCAAGTGGGAAGAGCTGGGCAAAGCTCCAGAATTGGAGCATCTAATAGATGTGCCTTTCCTGGGCGGCTGTGGGATGCTATTTTTAGGATGGGGGGCAATATCCATGGCCCCTTTCCAGCCCGAGAATACCAGCCCCCAGCTGTCTGCTTTAGCAAGGCTGGTTGTCAAAAAAAGTGGGGGGGGACCTATTTTTTTTTAGTTTTTTATTTAAATAATTAAAAAAAAAAAAAAAGACAGTCAGTGCACCCCTCTACTCTTGATAACCAACCTAAAGCTGACAGTTGAGGGTTGCAGCCCTCATCTGTCAGTTTTGCATGGCTGGTTATAATAAAAACAGGGGAACTCTTGCTCATTTTTTTTAGTTTATTTATTTATAGCACAAGCGCCGGGAGATGAATACTCTCATTAGCCGCCGCCTTCTCTCACTGTTATTAGTGGCAGCAGGCATCGGCTGAAGGGAGTAGTAGTCCCTTCAGTCTACGCCAGTATCCGGAGCTGAACTTTATACCTCCGATCACAGCTGCGGGATCACACTGTCATCTGACAGCATGGGAAGCGCGGTTGTCTGACTGGCAGTAATGATTTTACGGTCAATCAGGAGCAGCATTTGCCGCGCTGTCACGCACATGACAGTGTGGCAAACATTGGATGTTCTAAGCCCCCTTTCAAGTGAATGAGGCCCGGTTTCGGATTTGGGTACTGTTCTGGTACCCGAACTTTAACTGTTCGGCCGAACCCGAACATCTAGGGGTCCGCTCATCTCTAGTCAGTACTACTGAAGTCCTATGTGCCCATTTCTGGAACCCTGTGGGGGAGGGGGGGGAGGAGGAGGGAGAGAGAAAGAGAGACAGAGACAGAGAGAAAGAGAGAAAGAAAGATATAGCCGGAATGAAAAAAAGGGTTAAATTAAATGAAGAAAAATTCTTCCAGGCATGCTCAGTTTCAAAAAACAGAATCCGTCGCTGGATTCTGTCTTTTGACGGACAGCGACAGATCCTGCGCCCATAGGCTTCCATTACAGCCAATGACGGCCGCCGCTGGATCAGTCGCTGTCCGATTTTCAGACGCAGACAAAAAAACGTCTCTTTGGACGTTTTCTCAAGACGACGGATACACAAATTTCGACGGATCCAGCGCACGACGGACGAAACGTGAGGCCATCCATCGTAATCTGTCGCTAATTCAAGTCTATGAGAAAAAGACAGATCCAGCGGGTAAATCCGCTGGATCCGTTTTATTTCAGAAAACAAAGGATTTTGACCGAAACAAAAAGACAGAAGTGTGAAAGAGGCCTAAGCTTCATTGAAACCTTTGGGAGCAGAGTTAGAAACATGGCCCTCAGTCTAGAAATGGAAGTGCTTCCCTAACCTATAGAGAGCTGCTCATGTCGGAGGCATCGGTTGTTTCCACATTTACTTAGTCTTTGAGAAGGTTGTTGATTGCTGATATCTCCAAGCAATAAAGGTAGAGAAGCTCCACAATATATTGCATACAATAAAATGGATGGGTGGCCT
This sequence comes from Ranitomeya imitator, assembly GCF_032444005.1. Classification (NCBI taxonomy): domain Eukaryota; kingdom Metazoa; phylum Chordata; class Amphibia; order Anura; family Dendrobatidae; genus Ranitomeya; species Ranitomeya imitator. Next base: position 597,117,113 of record NC_091286.1, read on the forward strand.
TGGTACTACGTAGTCTGGAGCAATGCTCTGCTCCAGTTACTAGGACGACATCAAGGACAGAAGCATAGGTAGTAATAATGGGACTAGCCCTTGAAGTTCCCAAATCAATTTTCACTCCATAACGTACAGGAAATTTAGTAGGTGGTGCGTTCACATGAAGTCAAGGGTTCATCCGGCCAGAGAAGAAAAAAATCTACACATGGAATAAACAAATCCATTTCTTCCTCATGGATATGTGGCGATCCAGCACAGCAAGACGTCTGACTTCACCCGGTCTGGAGCTCATTAGGAGCCGGAAACACATCATCTCAGGAGCGTACACCACAACCAGAGTCAGGATTGTTCCTCTTCTGCAGATACTGTGCCTGTGTTACCAGATTAGTGCTCATCCGCAGTGCTGGAGAGAAAGATATACATCCAGGCCACAAAAAAAAAAAAAAAACGGGTTACTTTTAAGACAGCTTAATAAAAGCCTATAAATATTGGCGGGTAGTCCCATCATTTCTAAGAGACTTTTGTTTTATTTGCACAATAACAAAATCACACCCAAAACGATTCTTCACACTTGTGACTATCGAAACTGTACACCGGATTATGCAGAGTAGAAACAATTATCTATAACTTGTCTTGCAGTCCATGTGGTTACATTTTTATTGCTTTATTTCATTAATGATCTGGTAGAAGGTTTACACAGTAAAATATCGATATTTGCAGATGATACAAAACTATGTAAAGCAGTTAATACAAGAGAAGATAGTATTCTGCTACAGATGGATCTGGATAAGTTGGAAACTTGGGCTGAAAGGTGGCAGATGAGGTTTAACAATGATAAATGTAAGGTTATACACATGGGAACAAGGAATCAATATCACCATTACACACTGAACGGGAAACCACTGGGTAAATCTGACAGGGAGAAGGACTTGGGGATCCTAGTTAATGATAAACTTACCTGGAGCAGCCAGTGCCAGGCAGCAGCTGCCAAGGCAAACACGATCATGGGGTGCATTAAAAGAGGTCTGGATACACATGATGAGAGCATTATACTGCCTCTGTACAAATCCCTAGTTAGACCGCACATGGAGTACTGTGTCCAGTTTTGGGCACCGGTGCTCAGGAAGGATATAATGGAACTAGAGAGAGTACAAAGGAGGGCAACAAAATTAATACAGGGGATGGGAGAACTACAATACCCAGACAGATTAGCGAAATTAGGATTATTTAGTCTAGAAAAAAAGACGACTGAGGGGCGATCTAATAACCATGTATAAGTATATAAGGGGACAATACAAATATCTCGCTGAGGATCTGTTTATACCAAGGAAGGTGACGGGCACAAGGGGGCATTCTTTGCTTTTCCACCAACATAGAAGAGGATTCTTTACTGTTAGGGCAGTGAGAATCTGGAATTGCTTGCCTGAGGAGGTGGTGATGGCGAACTCAGTCGAGGGGTTCAAGAGAGGCCTGGATGTCTTCCTGGAGCAGAACAATATTGTATCATACAATTATTAGGTTCTGTAGAAGGACGTAGATCTGGGGATTTATTATGATGGAATATAGGCTGAACTGGATGGACAAATGTCTTTTTTCGGCCTAACTATGTTACTATGTAAATCAGTCCAGAGGAAATGTTTTATGCTATTACTGATAAATTAATAGCAGTAAAAAAAAAAAAAAAAAACAATGGCAGTTTTAAAAGATATTTACACAAAACATTTTTAAATCGCTAATTTGCTTTCTAAATGCCAAGTTTGGTTCACACATTCTACAGAAAAGGAGGAAGGAAATAAGTGCAGGATAGAAGCTGTGCTAATGCATGAGCTAATGAGGACAGCAGCACTTTAGACACGCAGACGTCACATCCTGCCTGTATTACTGGGAGAGACACTCCCGCAAGACAAAAATCTAAAACATGGATGAATCTGCACACAGATTATCAGAGAGGTTAAAAATGAATAAAGAAGTTTGCAGACTAAGGCGTCATTAACACATAAGTGTTTAATCAAATAAGTGAAAAAAACGGTAAAGGTTATCAGTGCGCCATCAATGTGTCCATATTTGTCATAAATGTATCCGTATTTACCAGAAGTATTTATTATATATTTGTAAAGTACCATTGCCCCATGGTATAAACACGGTGAAACAACTAACAATGATAGACGGGTACAGAGGGAACAGGGCCCTGCCCTTGTGGGCTTACAGTGCACAGGATAATGTGGAAGGAGTGAGTAGAGTAGGGGGTTGCGGAAGGGTCGGTGGTGGTGAGGTGACTGCAGAACAAAGGATAAAGCAAGTGACAAGAGTTTGGAGGCTGCAGGCTGGTGGGTGTCAGTGGGGATGTTGAAGTCGCCCATGATGATGGTGGGAATGTCAGCAGAGAGAAAGTGTAGAAGCCAGGTGGAGAAGCGCTCAATAAATATGATGAGCGTGGGTGACGTGAAGGCCACCGCAAAACAGCGCTGTGGGCTAGGCCTTGTCAGAGGACGTCAGCCAGAGGTCGAAGAGCCCTGGTCAGGGCAGAGAAGTACGCCTGTGTAGGAAAGTGATGCTGGGGAGACTGTGTGGATGACGTAGGATGCATCATCCACATGAAGCAAGAAGTAGGACGGTTTCTAAAGAAGGGAGGCATCGGACCAAGACCAGCCAAACCCTTCGGACTGGATTTCCCCGCAGGAGAGTATAGTAAAAGCTTCTTATTCTTCTCTTACAGGAAGGGTTGGGGTAGATATAGAGCATTATAGAATGGATATCAGGCATGAAAGGTGGTGGCCATATCTCATATGTCAAACCTGGTGACAGATTCCCTTTAAGTCCTTTGTATGAACAGAGCAGTGGTCACACATGCCCATTGCCACACCCTTCAAGCTCTCTGGGACTGCCAGAAACTATGAAATTCATGAACTATCAGTCAATGGATGTGCAGCAGTGAGCGTGATCGCCCACCGCTCCATTGAGAGGACCGGTGAGCCACGCTTACAATGGAAGAGAAACCCAGTGATCCCACACACATCTCCCCAATTCTTTATACAGGTGGTGCAATCTTGGCCCTACACCTTAAAGGGTATGTTCCCACGGTCAGTAAACGCTGTGGATTGGACGCTGCGTTCATCCGCAGTATCCAACCCACAATGTCCAGATGTTACAGCATAGTGGATGGGATGGGATCTGAAGAAATCCCATCTCCACTTTGCATGCACGGACGCCTCCAGCATCCCTGAGGAGATGGACATGCGGCTCGTCTTTCCAGACAGCAGCATGCCAATATATCTTGCAGAGACGCTCAGTCTCCACAAAATAAATTTACTGTGAAATGTATTGGGGGCAGTGATTCCGCACGGTTCAGTGAACACATATGGAATCACCTGCGTTCAAAAGCCGGCAGCGCTTTGGACGGAGCGGACATGTGCTGCGTCCAAAGTGCTGCTGGTCCCAGACTGTGGAAACATACCCCAAGACTTCCACCAGGGCTGTGGAGTTGATAAGCCAAACCTCCGACTCAATCTCCCTGACTCCATGACCCCACAGCACTGGTCACTACGGAGCATGTGCATGAAGTGCAACACAGATTCATCTCAGCTAAAAGCCGAGATCAGGAACAGAACAGACATTTATAGAACATTTCACAACTTTCCCAAATTCTTCTGAAAACATCTACAGCACATCCTGCACTGAACCTAAACCCAATGCACTATATATTTTAGGAGTTGGACTCCACAGCACTGCTTCTAACCTTGACCATACACTCAAACACAGAATGACTTGTTCGGCCTGTAGTCTTTCTTCCCAACCCCACCATTACCATGCATGCTCGGCTTGTCTCAGCAAACGTGTTCATATTTAGGAGACCAATGTTAGCTGCTATCAAAACATATATAATATGAGAGATAGCTCATCTCTTGAGAATAAGGCCTCTTTCACACTTCCGTCTTTTTGAAGACGTTGCAATGCGTCGTTCTGTGCAAAAAACGCATCCTGCAAAAAGTTGCCCGTAGGATACGTTTTTTGCACATAGACTTGTATTACCGACGCATCGTGATGTATGGACACACGTTCCATACGTCGTGCACTGGATGCGTCGGTAATTGGCGGACCATTGTCACAAAAAACGTTCAATGTAACTTTTTTTGGTGCGATGGGTCCGCCACTTTCGACCGCGCAAGCGCGGCCGAAACTCCGCCCCCTCCTCCCCGGACTGCAGAATGGGCAGTGGATGCGTCCATCCGCTGCCCACGTCATGCAGAGAATTCATAACGTCCATCGGTATGTCAGCCCGACGCATTGCGACAGGCCCGTACCGACGGAAATGTGAAAGAGGCCTAAGGATCAGGAATGTGAAAATTCAATACGCTTGATCCTTTTCTCCCTAAAACATAAAGGAAAAAACAGACAGATTTGATCCTGATCCTGCTAAAATAGAAGGGGTCCAGATCACATTCATCTCTTGTGTATGGACTCCTTAAAGGTAATCTGCATCCAGGTTTTTGCTACCAAACCTGAGAGCAGCGTAATGTAGAGACAAAGAGGCTGATCCAATCGATGGGTCTCTCAGTGGGCTGCTTGCTCCAGTTTTGATAAAAATCACTGTTTTCTCTGCTGCAGATCCAGCAGTTCTCTGAATGCTGAACTCTGTATAAGGCTAGATTCACATTGCGTTAACGGGCTGCTGTTAACGCAAGTGCCGACTTGTCATACCGCTAGCGCAGATAGAGCTCTATCTGCGCTAGCAGTGACGGACCCAGAAGTGCTGCAGCCCGCGTCTCGGGGTTCATCACTCAATGACGGAACATGGCTAGTGCACGCCCATTGTGGGCGTGCGCTAGTGATGCGTCCGCCATAGGGCTTAATGGTGGCGTTAACGGACTGCGTTACAACGCGTTATACCGCGGTGTAACGCAGTCCGTCTAACGGACGCCAGCAACGCAATGTGAACCTGGCCTTAGGCTACCGTAAGTTCACACTTGCATACCGGGGCTTTGCAGACGGCTGCGTACTACCTCCGTGAAGCTCCGCCCACTTATGCACTTCCATTTAGGTCCGCCTACTTCTGCATGTGTCCAGCGTACCTATCTTTAACATTGGGTACGCAGGACATGCGGATTTATGCGGATGCATCGTTTTAACGCACCTGCCGACCGCACGAGAACGCAACTAGTTGATGATAACGATAGATAGATAGATAGATAGATAGATAGATAGATAGATAGATAGATAGATAGATAGATAGATAATAAAGTTATCTCATGACTAAGATGACAAAGCATGGCAAAGTGGTCAACTAATGGAAAAATTATTAGCATTAGGGTACATTCACACAGCTTTCAGGAGTTTCTTGGATTAGAAACTCTCCAAACAAAATTGGAGTATCTACTTCTAAAAACCCTGACAAAGAAACCTGAGTGTGAAAATGCCCCAAGGTTTCCCGTCGGATCAGTCCATACACCTGGACCTTTACACTGGCTCCACAGCTGCTTCTCTTGGCACAGCGACCTTGCAGTGTGCAGGCATCCCTACACAACTAAACAAACAGGCCTCAGCAGAAACCTTATTATTGAAAGCTGCAGCTTTAATGGAGAAATTCCAGAAAATATTAGAATCTAGTCAGATTCCTTAAGGTGGAGCACTGCTTTGTGTCCAATAATTTTCTTTTATCAATTACTCCCAATACGAATAGGTGGAGCCTGATTAACCTTCGTCAGGCTGCATAATTTTACAACGTTAACAGGCTGCAGAGGTACAATTGTACCTTCATATATATATATTTTATTGAAATTTGGCCAATACATTCTGGACCAAAACTGCAGAGATGTCACGAAATTTCAGCCCTCTACGGCTTTTTCGAAAAAAAAAGTTATTGCAATTTTAAAACTGAATAGTTACAATTGTACCTACTCAGCCGGACGAAGGTTAAAAAACCTCAAACAATTTAACGAGATGTGTACATTTCTAAATTCTTGACGTCACCTGGTAAGACACAGACAGCCAATATTCCATGGAGAGGACCACTGAATGCAGCAGCTTCCATCTGAAGAAGCATTGCAACACCACCATCAACATTCGATGATTACAACCCAAGGCAGTGAGTGTGTGTGTAAGGGGGAGGGGGGAACTAGAAGGATTTGTACCAATACATAACTCAGCTCTGCTGTATCTTTACACAGTAGCTGCAGAGATTAGTGAGGAGGGCGTGTTCTTTTCCCTTGTGTGTTGCTGCCTGCTTATGATTGGTCATCTCATACAGGGAAAGAAGTACACACCCCCAGAGTAGAATCCCTAGTAATGCCCACTTGAACTATGTCATGAATTATAACCTAAACGTTACAAGCCAATATTTCCACAATGGAGAGAAAATATTAAAAAATATAAACTAAGTTTTACTCAGCTCTGCGGCAACTATAGCATGACATGACCAGATCAATATGCGCTAACTGGTGAAAGGTCCTCTTTAAAGCTAGCTGATCAATAACGGTTACTGAGAAATCATGTCACATGCTGATTGAAATGTTAAAGACGTTTCACAGATGTGATGATCCAAGGATTGTAGCCCCCATTAAATCACAAGGATGGAGGATCTCTGTCTACTGTCCATCCATACTAGCACTGAAGCAGCGATAACATTATACACATGGCACATTAAAAACTTATATGGGATTCGCTACATGTAGAAATTGTCAGGGTGTCTTAGACATAGCTATTGACACAATTTTGCAGCATTAGCAAAAACTGCTGAAGAATCGGGGTGTTACTGCCAGGATCATCACAGATCGTTGGGGGTCCTTAGAGACATACTCTTTGTGATCACCTTATAGTTATGGTAAGTAGGAACTTCATAAAGCAGATATCTCCTATATGGAAGGACCGAGTACATGTTTTCTGTAGGCAATTTAGCTTTTCAATGTTCATATGGGCAGGAATACTATAAAAGGTTAACAAATCTTCAGTTTAGGGAAAACCAATGACATCTACAGCACTTTACAGGACATGCTAGAGCCGCACATTATTATTATTATTTATATAGCACCATTGATTCCATGGTGCTGTACATGAGAAGGGGTTACATACAAATTACAGATATCACTTACAGTCAGCAAACTAACAATTACAGACTGATACAGAGGGGCGAGGACCCTGCACTTGTGAGCTTACATTCTACAGGATTATCGGGAAGGAGACAATAGGTTGAAGGATGCACCAGCTCCGGTGTTGGTGAGGCGGTAGCTTCAGAAGTGGTCAGGAGGCAGCGGGGTCAGTGCAGGCTGTAGGCTTTCCTGAAGAGGTGGGTTTTCAGGTTCCGTCTGAAGGATCCGAATGTGGTTGATAGTCGGGCGTGTTGAGGCAAAGAATTCCAGAGGATGGGGGATATTCTAGGGAAGTCTTGGAGGCAGTTGGGTGAGGAGCGAATAAGTGTGGAGGAGAAGAGGTCTTGGAAGGACCAGAAATTGCATGAGGGAAGATATCGGGAGATTAGTTCAGAGATATATGGAGGAGACAGGTTATGGATGGCTTTGTAGGTTAGTATTAGTAATTTGAACTGGATACGCTGAGGGAATGCGAGCCAGTGAAGAGATTTGCAGAGGGGGCAGGCGGAGGAGTAGCGAGGAGAGAGATGAATTAGTCGGGCAGCAGAGTTAAAGATGGACAGGAGAAGTGCAAGGGTGTTAGCAGGGAGGCCACAGAGGAGGGTGTTGCAGTAGTCGAGGCAGGAGATGATGAGAGCATGCACAAGCATTTTGGTAGAGTGTGGGTTGAGGAAAGGACGGATTCTGGAAATATTTTTGAGCTGGAGGCGACAGGAGGTGGAAAGAGTTTGGATGTGCGGTTTGAAGGACAGGGCAAAGTCAATGGTTACTCCGAGGCAGCGGACTTCCGGTACGGGGGAAAACGTGATGTCGTTAATTGCGATAGATAGGTCAGGTATGGAAGATCTATGAGATGGAGGAAAGAAGAGGAGTTCAGATTTGTCCACATTGAGTTTGAGAAGGTGAGAGGAGAAGAAGGATATAGCTGATAGACACTCCTGGTTTTCTGGACCGCAGAGAGGTGATGTCTGGGCCAGAGATGTAGATCTGAGTGTCATCAGCATAAAGGTGGCACTGGAATCCATGGGACTTTATGAGTTGTCCCAGGCCAAGTGTATAGATTGAGAAGAGCAAGGGTCCTAGGACAGAGCCTTGAACACATGTAAGCTTGAGCTGTAATACCCACAAATTACCTAACATGACATATACAAGAGGTGGATGATGAACAGACTTATTTCCCATATACAGTGCACGGTCAGAAGACGACCAGTAAGAAGAATGAAAGGCGGACGTTATCCACTGAAAACCTATTTCTTCTGACAGGCGATGATGTTCTGCACCTTTAAGATCTTTCCATTGGATTAAACTGAAAAACCCCTACTGGAAAAGTGATCAGATCCCACATTTCCCAAGAGCAAAAATAAAAATAATGCTGACAAAAGTCAACTGGAAAGAAGCAAAGAGGCGTCCGCCTGGGACACGCAGCCGCTCTCCTATAGTCACAGATTCTTGACTGCACGCCATCAAGTTATAAAGACAAGTTCTCATTTATATAGCTGTAGAGTTTTGCTCTGCTTCTTTCTATAGAAACAATACTTCACAGTCTACGTTCACACGAGAATTTAAGGCCTTCCCCATTACACAATAATAGTCATCTAATACGTATGGGAGCCTCCGAATGTCCCCTAACAGATTAGACTGGATCATTCTGGTAGCAGCTTATTATACTCTGAAAACAAAAAGGTATTAACTGGGATACTGGTGTGCATACAGAATGTAAGCGCACGTTCACACTGGCCACTGAACTAAGACTGAAACATAATGATCGAGTACGCTGCAGTCAATAAACAGCATAGTGCATGAAAATATACGATACGGAGTCAAATTTTTGATAAAAAAAAACTGCAAAAGCCATCCCACCACTCCACGGTGACCATAACTGGGACAGTTTGTCAAGTAACATGTATGTGGATAAGGGCTGAGAAGGACTGGGCCCAACTACTGGACACATGGCCATGGAGAACCACATCAATATAATGCCCAGCTCAAGGGAAGACGGGCCACACCTTTAAGGCCATGTTCACACAGTGCGTTTTTTACTGCGGAACCGCAGCGGTATTGCCGCTGCGGTTCCGCAGCAGTTTTCCATGCAGGGTACATAACAATGTAACCCTATGGAAAACAGTCACTGCTGTGCACATGGTCCGTAATTTCGTTTAAAAAGCCGCGCAGAATAGCTGCGGCAAAAAAGGAGCATGTCACTTCTTTTTCCTGAACCGCAGCGGTTCTGCACCCATAGACCTCCATTGTGAGGTCAAAATCGCAGTAAAACCCGCAGATCAAAAATATATCTGCGGGTTTTACTGCGATTTGATGTGCAGAACCGCTGCAGCAGGAAGTGCGGGGGAGCGGGCGGAAGTGCGTGGGCGGAGTGTGGCTGCCCCCCCGTGCTCTGATCCCGCCCCCCCCGTGCTCCGATGCCCCCCCCCCGTGCTCCGATGCCCCCCCCCCGTGCCCTAATCTCCCCCCCTTATACTTACCCGGCGTCCCGGTGTCCGTCCGGCCGTCTTCTCCCTGGGCGCCGCCATCTTGCAAAATGGCGGGCGCATGCGCAGTGCGCCCGCCGAATCTGCCGGCCGGCAGATTCGCTCCAAAGTGCATTTTGATCACTGAGATATAACCTATCTCAGTGATCAAAATAAAAAAATAGTAAATGACACCCCCCCCACTTTGTCACCCCCATTGGTAGGGACAATAAAAAAATTAAGAATTTTTTTTTTTTTTTCACTAAGGTTAGAATAGGGGTAGGGGTAGGGTTAGGGGTAGGGTTAGGGTTAGGGTTAGGGGTAGGGTTAGGGGTAGGGTTAGGGGTAGGGTTAGGGGTAGGGGTAGGGTTAGGGGTAGGGTTAGGGTATTTTCAGCCATTTTAGCCCTAAAAAGCTTCCTAGGAAACACACAGTCTCTGCATAGAAAACTGCATAAAAAAAGGATAAAAAAACGCATCAAAAAACGCATCAAAAAAGGACAAAAAAAGGACCAAAAAAAGGACCTGCGTTTTCTGCCAAGAGCTGCAGTTTTTTAAAAAAACTGTCCTGAAAAAAAAAGGATGGAAATCCTGAACGTGTGAACATACCCTAAGACAGGAAAGCTCTGCCAAGCATTTCTACATGTAGTGAAGGCAAGAAAGGGGGCCGACTGACCACTTGGCCAGTTAGTGACTGTGTATGGCCAGTTTTCTACAAAAGGGATCTTCAGCTCAGCTTTTTAGGGGAGCGAAATTCACGATGTATTAATTGTGTAATAGATTTCCCAAAATATTATTCACACACTTTGGCGCCGACAATTTCTGAAAATTCCACAAAGGCTTTTGCCGATTCACATTCCACGGTGTAAAATTCCACAGCCTATAGGGTCAGTGGCAAGAAACCCTAAGGGTATGTGCACACGTTCAGGATTTCTTGCAGAAATTTCCTGACAAAAAAACGGACATTTCTGCCAGAAATCCGCATGCGTTTTTTTCCGGAGCTTTCCCAATGCATTAAATAGCGGGAAAAATGCAACAAAAAAAAATCAGCAAAATTAATGAACATGCTGCTTTTTTTTTACCGCGATGCATTTTTTTTCACGGAAAAAAAAAAACGCATCATGTGCACAAAAATTGTGGAATGCATTCTAAATGATAAAAACGCATAATTATGCATCCTATCACAGAAAACGGGCGAATAAAAGCTTCCAAAATAAGGCAAAGGCGATAGAATGATCTTCAGCATTTTCAAGAGTCCTAATAGACTCCATGAGAAAAGCCTTCTTATGAAAAGGGAGTCATATAGAGACACACTATCTACATCATCTGTTGGGGGACAGAAAGGTGGCCCACCGTACACATCAGTCAGCGGACCTCACCAACATCGGCGGGTGTAGCCTAATTTACTTTAAATTCATGGAGTATTGTTCAAGTGATACAGCAGTATTATAGACAGCCCAGGGGCAAGAGGGGCATCATATCTAAGGTGGGATGCGGTGATGGGACAGACCCTTATCTCTAATCCTATACATTTCCAGAAAAGGACACGGTCATCCATGTAACAAGTCAACCTTCTCCATTGTATCACTCCTGAAACCAACATTGTTATAACACAGCGAGAAGTAACAAACCATAACTTGCCACAATCTCCAATCCCGTCATTAAAGCGCCTGGGGGTTAAATAATAACAAGGTTCCCAGGACGCTGAGCAATGGACGTACGTGCCCAGGATGCGCTCAAGGACGGCCTGCCGGCTCAGTGCGATTACATTCCTCACAATTTCACATGGTTTCCAGTGTTTGCCAAGAGCGAGCGGCCGGGGAGCGCTCTGCAGCTGTGTAATCCCAGGGCTACAAGGAGTAAAGTTCTCACACCCCCCGAGGAGTAAACACGAGGACCGGAAAACCAACAACGAGGGATCCTGTACCAAAGTGATCCACTGAGAAAAGTCAGTTGTTAGCGGTCATGTTTTCTGGATGATTATCGCTTCTTCTTTCTACAGACCCGGGCACGAGCCCGACTTTCAGAGTGAAGAGGCCCAAAGACATCAGATATATTCCCAATGCATTTTCAGGCGTCATGTCCAGGGGAGAAAGAAGGATAAGCAGCTGGCAGACCGCTGGCTCCATCTTACGGAAAAACGAACACCAATCAGAAACTATTAGCTATTTGCCTCATATCACTAGTCATCAATACTGCACAAGCCCACATGCTGCGATACCCAACACAAGCCGCCATTCATTTCACAAGGCTTGGTGAGATTGAGGAGACATCTCATCCACAATTCTGGTCCTGCAATACTCCGTGAATTATCCTCTGGGATATTCCTCTGCACATACGCGCCAGAAGAACTAAGGCCCTGTTCACACCATTTTCTGCAGTACAATCAGGGGTTCCACCAGAATCCCTCTAATAATGGGACTCAGAAAAACCTTGGATAGGGCCATGATATGCAGCGTCATGAACGGAGTTCAGCGGGTTATGTGTGTGTACTTCGAATCGTGTCGATAATAAAAACAGTGTTTAATACATATTCCTGGACCTATGGTAATTACCTTCTCAGCAGCAGCAAGGAAAAGACACTTTTATTTCCCCTATATCCATAGTGTAGACATGGGTGCACCATCCTCACAGGGTGGACACGGGCAGTGAGCGCCTTCTGCCGTCACAGGTGGGTCAGCTATTCTCCCCTTCAGACTATGCTCGGACTTGTGATAGACACAACAGAACAAGCATGGAAGCACCAGACACTAAACCACTAATGGTTTTCTTAATAGCATGGCTTTATCTGCCCGTATCTGTTATAATGGCCACTAACGGGCCACTGTGTGAGCAAGAAAGAGTTGTGATCACATAATGAAGAAGAGGTAAAGAGCAGCGCTGGAAACGGCAGAAGACAGCGACCCGTAAGCATATATTGGTAACAGAGGGATCATAGTAACATAGTAACATAGTAACATAGTTAGTAAGGCCGAAAAAAGACATTTGTCCATCCAGTTCAGCCTATATTCCATAAAATATATATCAATAAAAATAAAAAAAGAATAGTCCTTTAAAATCCAAAGTATTGAGTGTACATGAGTTTTTGGGAATTACAGTTGCCCCAATTTGTGTGTGGATGAGAGGTAAATCCACAGCAGGAATCCAATGGACAACCTCAGAATAGATTAGGCTGGATTTGAGATGGTAACAACTCCTCTGGAGAACACTCAGGTCAGAACAATAACTGTGGGAGATCTAGGGTCGGGGCGGATCAGATAAGCATGACCGGGTGGGCCATTAAAGGAGATGCTCACTAGTTGGACAACCCCTTCTCACTTCCCATGTTTGAACCCATTAAAACAAACACACACATACTCACCTCTCATGCCTCTGCCGTTCCAGCGGTGTCGGCATTCGTATCCCCGGGACTCACATGAGGTTTTTACGGGATGTGAGCCCTGCGCCTGATAAACGATGGCGTCACTGTCCCTGCCTTTGGATGTATGATGGAGTCAGAGCTGCGACTATTACTTTGACTCAAAGGTGTCCCAACATCATGCAGATCAAAAAAAATAAAATCATACCATGGAAGCGATGCCAGATAAATGTGTCAGTATTTGGTGCAATTTTATAAATAAGACATGTCTTTCTTCCAGTCCAATCCCTGCACATCCTAGAGACTGACATTCTGCAGGAAATACAGGGACGGGGGACTGCAGAGCACCGTGGTAAGGTTATTTTCTCTGATGAAGCCCCTTCATACTGTTTGGAACATTTGGTATAATGATTGTCCGAAAAAGAAAAGGAGAACGCTACCGTGAGTCCTGTGTTATGCCAACAGTAAAGCCTCCCAAGACCATTCGTTTTCGTCCATGGAGTTGGTTCTTTTGCTTAAGAACACTGCCCGTAATAAAAAGATTGGCATCTAAACATCCTCCAAGAGCAACTTCTCCCAATAATCCAGCAGTAATTTGGTGAAGAACAAATGCTTTCTCCAGCATGATGGAGACCATGTCACAAGGAAAACCTGACAGTGTCGGCAGGTTCAGCCAACAATCTAACGTGTATGGGGCAGGGGTCGGATAATCAGAAATGTTAAGCAGACATGTCCTATTTTAAACTGCTGATCACATCGTTCTCGAGGAGACAACACAGGAGCACTCGGCTGGACAAGGGCATGGGTATGGAAGAGTTGGCCATGATGACCGCCAGCCTAAGAATTGGCCAAAGCAGCGTTCGGGTGACAGCTATCTAATGTGTGGCTCGGTGAACAAACCAGTAAGCTTTTGGGTCTATGGCCACGAAACTCACCAGATCTCAGTACCATTAACCTGTGTTCAACCCTCAGAAAGGGGATGGACAAAGAAAAACACAGAAATGGTGATAGACCTAATCACTGATTAGACAAGAACGGGCGGCCATCAGTCAGGGTGGACAACCAGAAGCTGATACCCATGGGGCAGACAGGCCGAAGGGCAGAAGTCTGGAAGAATAAGGATAAACACAGGAAATATTGACTTTCATTGACAAATTCATCAAGTTTATGCAAAAAGCTTAAAGACTTATGAAATGTTTATAATTGCACTTTGGTAACCACAGATACATCTGACTAAAAGATCTGATAACACTGAAGCAGAAAACTTTGTGACATTCTCAAAACTTGTGACCCAGACTATGGGCACTGGGATGAGATCCACTGGGAAAATTTACACAAAATATCTTTAAGCTTCAAATTTGCATTGTCCATTTCCATTGATCTGTAATAGGAGAGAACAACTACATTGACGGTTGTGTAGATAGGTTACATGACAGTCCCATGGTGTCCGCCATGTCACCACATAAAAAAAGCACAGAGTGCGCCATTATCTGCCCTGATCTTCAGCCATTAGCCTCGGTCACGTCAGCTCCATTTCTGGTTTAATATCACACTGGAGAGCATTTTCTGTGTCAGGACACCACTACTGGTGTGTATAAATGGGGCTAACACACTGGCTCATTTCTATACCAAGCCAGACCCCTTCTTTGTCTATGGATCAGCCATGATACAAGACATGTTTGAGTACAAGCTGGAAATAGACCCAGGACCGCTCGGCTACCGTCAGGAAGAGGCAGCTGTGACAGTGAAGGATATTAGCAAGTTGCATATTTTGCCATTTTAAACACAGTTTAATGGGTTGTCTACTAACAGTCGTTCCATCAGTCTGATGGAACTGTGGAGGCTGCAGTCCATCAATGGCAGCCATACATCACAATGCTATGTAACCGCCGAGAAACCCAGCTTTGACATGAGAGGAACTCGAAAGAGTGAGAAGGTCGCTAGTAAAATACTGGAGAGGAGATATAGCTACAGCGGCGACAGCAAGTCACCAGCACACATCAGTAGCCAATCTCTAAGCTCAGCGGCTGTACCAAGGTAAACGCCACAAACCGCTCCGCAATTGACTGCATTGGTGATGTGTGCCGTCAACATGAGATAGGGAGGATGAGTCCTGGGACTAAGTAATTGTGCAGCCAGGCTCTGATATATGTCCCCCGTGGCTTAGGCAGCATGAACCAACTGCCAGGTTCATTTAACCCCTTAACGACCGCCGATACGCCTTTTAACGGCGGCCGCTAAGGGTACTTAAACCACAGCGCCGTTAATTAACGGCGCTGTGGAAAAAGTAAATAGCGCCCCCCAGAGTCGGATTTTCTCCGGGGTCTTGGCTGCCGGGGGTAGCCGAGACCCCAGTGAACATGATTCGGGGGGGGTTTTACCGACCCCGCATTTGCAATCGCCGGTAATTAACCGTTTACCGGCGATCACAAAAAAAAAAAACGCGATTTCTTTTTAATTTCTCTGTCCTCCGATGTGATCGCACATCAGAGGACAGAGAAATGGGGTGCCAGGAAGCCCCCCAATACTTACCTGTCTCCCCCGGTGCTCCTCGTGGCTCCCGATAGGCGCCGCCATCTTCAAAATGGCGGGCGCATGCGCAGTGCGCCCGCCGGCCGGCACCGTGAGAATCTTTGGGGTCTCGGCTGCCAGGGGTAGCCGAGACCCCAAAGAACATGATCGGGGTCGGTTTTACCGACCCCTGTTTAGCGATCGCCGGTAATTAACTGTTTACCAGCGACCGCAAAAAAAAAAAAAAAAGAAGCAAAATGTAATTCTCTGTCCTCTGATGTGATCGCACATCAGAGGACAGAGAATAGGGGGATTCGGGGACCCCATTATACTCACCAGTGTCCCTGGGTCCTCCTGCTGCTCCTCCTGGTCTTCTTGGGAAAGAAAATGGCGGGCGCATGCGCAGTGCGCCCGCCATCTGTCGCCATCTGCCGGCCGGCAGGAGAAGAGCAGTTGGGGCTAAAATTAGGGTTAGGGCTAGGGTTAGGGCAAGGGTTAGGGCAAGGGTTAGGGCAAGGGTTAGGGCAAGGGTTAGGGCAAGGGTTAGGGCAAGGGTTAGGGCAAGGGTTAGGGCAAGGGTTAGGGCAAGGGTTAGGGCTAGGGCTAAATTTAGGGCTAGGGTTGGGGCTAAATTTAGGGTTAGGGTTGGGGCTAAATTTAGGGTTAGGGTTGGGGCTAAATTTAGGGTTAGGGTTGGAGCTAAAATTAGGGTTAGGGTTGGAGCTAAATTTAGGGTTAAGGTTCTTTCACACTTACGTCGGTACGGGGCCGTCGCAATGCATCGGCCCGACATACCGACGCACGTTGTGAAAATTGTGCACAACGTGGGCAGCGGATGTAGTTTTTCAACGCATCCGCTGCCCAATCTATATCCTGGGGAGGAGGGGGCGGAGTTACGGCCACGCATGCACGGTCAGAAATGGCGGACGCAACGTACAAAAAAAAGGTACATTGAACGTTTTTTGTGCCGACGGTCCGCCAAAACACAACTGATCCAGTGCACAACGGACGCGACGTGTGGCCATCCGTCACGATCCGTCGGCAATACAAGTCTATGGGCAAAAAACGCATCCTGCGGGCACATTTGCAGGATCCATTTCTTGTCCAAAACGACGGATTGCGACGGATGCCAAACGACGCAAGTGTGAAAGTAGCCTTAGGGCTAGGGTTAGGGTTGGGGCTAAAGTTAGGGCTAGAGTTGGGGCTAAAGTTAGGGTTAGAGTTGGGATTAGGGTTAGGGTTTGGATTAGGGTTGGTATTAGGGTTGGCATTAGGGTTAAGCTTGGGATTAGGGTTAGGTTTGGGATTAGGGTTAAGGTTGTGATTAGGGGTGTATTGGGATTAGGGTTAGGTTTGAGGTTAGGGTTGAGATTAGGATTAGGGGTGTGTTGGATTTAGGGTTTTGATTAGGGTTATGGTTAGGGTTGACATTAGGGTTGTTTTGGGGTAAGGGTTGTGACTATCGTTAGGGTTAGTGATTAGGATTATGGATCGGGTTGGGATTAGGGTTAGGGGTGTGTTGGGGTTAGGGTTGGAGCTAGAATTGGGGGGTTTCCACTGTTTAGTTACATCAGGGGGTCTCCAAACACGACAGCCAATTCTGCGCTCAAAAAGTCAAATGGTGCTCCCTCCCTTCTGAGCTCTGCTGTGCGCCCAAACAGTGTGTTACCCCCACATATGGGGCATCAGCGTACTCGGGATAAATTGGACAACAACTTTTGGGGTCCAATTTCTCCTGCTACCCTTGTGAAAATAAAAACTTGGGGGCTACAAAATCTTTTTTGTGGAAAAAAATTTTTTTATTTTCAAGACTCTGCATTCTAAACTTCTGTGAAGCACTTGTGCATTCTAAGTTCTCACCACACATCTAGATAAGTTCCATGGGGGGTCTAGTTTCCAAAATGGGGTCACTTGTGGGGGGTTTCCACTGTTCAGGCACATCAGGGGCTCTCCAAACGCAACATGGCGTCCGATCTCAATTCCAGACAATTCTACATTGAAAAAGTAAAACGGCAGTCCTTCTCTTCCAAGCTCTGTGGTGCGCCCAAACAGTGGTTTACCCCCACATATTGGGTATCGACGTACTCAGGAGAAATTGCACTACAACTTTTGTGGTCTAATTTCTCCTGTTACCCTTGTGAAAATAAAAATTTGGGGGCAAAAAGATCGTTTTTGTAGAAAAAAATTTGATTTTTTATTTTCACGGCTCAACGTTATAAACTTCTGTGAAGCACATGGGGGTTCAAAGTGCTCACCGCACATCTAGATAAGTTCCTTAAGGGGTCTAGTTTCTAAAATTATGTCACTTGTGGGGGGTTTCCACTGTTTAGGCACATCAGGGGCTCTCCAAACGCGACATGGCGTCCAATCTCAATTCCTGCCAATTCTACATTGAAAAAGTAAAACAGCGCTCCTTCACTTCCAAGTTCTGCGGTGCGCCCAAACAGTGGTTTACCCCCACATATGGGGTATTGGCGTATTCAGGAGAAATTGCATAACAAAATTCATGGTTACATTTCTGTTTTTACACTTGTGAAAATAAAAAAAATGGTTCTGAATTAAAATGTTTGCAAAAAAAAGTTAAATGTTCATTTTTTCCTTCCACGTTGTTTCAGTTCCTGTGAAGCACGTAAAGGGTTAATAAACTTCTTGAATGTGGTTTTGAGAACCTTGAGGGGTGCAGTTTTTAGAATGGTGTCACACTTCGTTATTTTCTATCATATAGACCCCTTAAAATGACTTCAAATGTGATGTGGTCCCTAAAAAAAAAAAAGGTGTTATAAAAATGAGAAATTGCTGGTCAACTTTTAACCCTTATAACTCCCTAACAAAAAAAAAAATGTTGTTTCCAAAATTGTGCTGATGTAAAGTAGACATGTGGGAAATGTTATTTATTAACTATTTTTTGTGACATATCTCTCTGATTTAAGGGCATAAAAATACAAAGTTTGAAAATTGCAAAATTTTAAAAATTTGCCATATTTCCGTTTTTTTCATAAATAATCGCAAGTAATATCGAAGAATTGTTTCCACTAACATGAAGTACAATATGTCACGAAAAAACAATCTCAGAATATGCAGGATCCGTTGAAGCGTTCCAGAGTTATAACCTCATAAAGTGACAGTGGTCAGAATTGCAAAAATTGGCTCGGTCATTAAGTACCAAATTGGCTCTGTCACTAAGGGGTTAAAGGGGTTGTCTAGTACTGTGATATTGAAAGCCAGCAATATCACATCAGCATGAGTCCGAAACTCAGCACAACACTGTGTAGTGGCCATTCCCGGTAATGCAGCTAAGCGCTGTGAATCCAGTATCAGTGACGTGCCCTATGGATGTGCCCTAGAGGATGGCCACTGGACGTTCACACCTCATGGCTTAGAAGGGAATAACTGTATGGCTACAACCACCGCGCTTGCATCCCCTATTCACTTCTATGGGACTTACAGAAATGTACCTCTGCTGTGTCCACCTCCAGTGGTCAGAACCGGACGGAGTTATTCCTATTCCATGAAAGGCTCAGATGGGAAGAACACTTCAACCAATTTGTTAAAAAAGTTATTTCAAATATTTGAAGCTGTGAGCGATTTCCTACCCTGGGGAAGTCTCTGCTCTCCTTCTCTAGTACGCGCAGGTCGCGCCGCACAGAACCTGCGAGCGCTTGGGCCGCACTATACAGAACCTGCGAGCGCGCGGGCCACGCTAAACAGAACCTGCGAGAGCACGGGCCATGCTAAACAGAACCTGCGAGCACGTGGGCCACAATATATAGAGCCTGCGAGTGAGTGGCAATGCAGAACCTGCGAGCGTGTGGGCTGCACTATACAGAACCTGCGAGCGCGTGGGCAACACTATACGGAACCTGAGAGGGCTTGGGCTGCACCGTACAGACCGGGGTCAGTGCTGCGTAAACAGATAACATCCATGTAACAATGCGGACTATGCCAGCTATGCTAACAACATGACTACATCCGGCCTCTGCAATGTAAGCAGGACTGTGCAAAACCAGCCCAGAGCACCGCACATGTAGTGGAGCTGAACGGGACATTTAAAGGAGTTGTTCATAGAGCTGAACAAAAAGATTCACAGGACCTTGGTCCAATGGCCACGTCAGTACTCCATGGCCACCGAGCCTGAGCAGTTATATATATCATGCTGGTGATTAGGTTTGCCCCATTTGCTTTCATGTATTGTATTGCTGGCTGTAGAATGAGTTATCTGACAATCTGTCATTGAGTTCACAAATCTGTGAATCAAGGACCGTGCTTGGATAGCAATCTCCCGCTGCCAGGAGTTATCTGCCCCGTAGGTATATATGAGGCAGTCCGCTGTGGCCAGGAGCCCTGGCGGCCGGGTATTCCTATCAGGACCTTGTTGTACTTAGGGTACCGTCACACAGTGGCACTTTTGTCGCTACGACGGTACGATCCGTGACGTTCCAGCGATATCCATACGATATCGCTGTGTCTGACACGCAGCAGCGATCAGGGATCCTGCTGAAAATCGTACGTCGTAGCAGATCGTTTGGAACTTTCTTTCGTCGCTGGATCTCCCGCTGTCATCGCTAGATCGATGTGTGTGACACCGATCCAGCGATGCGTTCGCTTGTA
Source organism: Ranitomeya imitator (assembly GCF_032444005.1). Taxonomy (NCBI): domain Eukaryota; kingdom Metazoa; phylum Chordata; class Amphibia; order Anura; family Dendrobatidae; genus Ranitomeya; species Ranitomeya imitator. The sequence goes on from NC_091286.1 coordinate 597,137,130, forward strand.
ACCAGGGTAAACATCGGGTTACTAAGCGCAGGGCCGCGCTTAGTAACCCGATGTTTATCCTGGTTACCATCATAAATGTAAAAAAAAAAAAAAATAAACAGTACATACTTACATTCCAGTGTCCGTCAGGTCCCTTGCCGTCTGCTTCCCGCACTGACTGACTGCCGTAAAGTGAAAGCACAGCACAGCGCGCTGTGCTTTCACTTTACGGCCGGCAGTCAGTGCGGGAAGCAGACGGCAAGGGACAGACACCGGAATGTAAGTATGTAGTGTTTTGTTTTTTTTTACGCTGATAACCAGGGTAAGCATCGGGTTACTAAGCGCGGCCCTGCGCTTAGTAACCCGATGTTTACCCTGGTTACCCGGGGACCTCGGCATCGTTGGTCGCTGGAGAGCTGTCTGCGTGACAGCTCTCCAGCGACCACACTACGACTTACCAACGATCACGGCCAGGTCGTATCGCTGGTCGTGATCGTTGGTAAATCGTATAGTGTAACGGTACCCTTACAGTCATGGCCAAAAGTATTAACACCCCTGCAATTCTGTCAGATAATACTCAGTTTATTCCTGAAAATGATTGCAATCACAAATTCTTTGATATTATCTTCATTTAATTTGTTTTAAATGAAAAAACACAAAAATAATTGTCCTAAAGCCAAATTGGATATAATTCCACACCAAATATAAAAAAGGGGGTGGACAAAAGTATTGGCACTGTTCGAAAAATAATGTGATGCTTCTCTAATTTGTGTAATTAACAGCACCTGTAACTTACCTGTGGCACCTAACAGGTGTTGGCAATAACTAAATCACACTTGCAGCCAGTTGACATGGATTAAAGTTGACTCAACCTCTGTCCTTTGTCCTTGTGTGTACCACATTGAGCATGGAGAAAAGAAAGAAGACCAAAGAACTGTCTGAGGACTTGAGAAACCAAATTGTGAGGAAGCATGAGCAATCTCAAGGCTACAAGTCCATCTCCAAAGACCTGAATGTTCCTGTGTCTACTGTGCGCAGTGTCATTAAGAAGTTTAAAGCCCATGGCACTGTGGCTAACCTCCCTAGATGTGGACAGAAAAGAAAAATTGACAAGAGATTGCAAGATTGTGCGGATGTTGAATAAAGAACCTCGACTAACATCCAAACAAGTTCAAGCTGCCCTGCAGTCCGAGGGTACAACAGTGTCAACCCGTACTATCCGTCGGCGTCTGAATGAAAAGGGGCTGTATGGTAGGAGACCCAGGAAGACCCCACTTCTTACCCCGAGACATAAAAAAGCCAAGCTGGAGTTTGCAAAACTTACCTGAAAAAGCCTAAAATGTTTTGGAAGAATGTTCTCTAGTCAGATGAGACAAAAGTAGAGCTTTTTGGGCAAAGGCATCAACATAAAGTTTACAGGAGAAAAAAAGAGGCATTCAAAGAAAAGAACACGGTCCCTAAAGTCAAACATGGCGGAGGTTCCCTGATGTTTTGGGGTTGCTTTGCTGCCTCTGGCACTGGACTGCTTAACCGTGTACATGGCATTATGAAGTCTGAAGACTACCAACAAATTTTGCAGCATAATGTAGGGCCCAGTGTAAGAAAGCTGGGTCTCCCTCAGAGGTCATGGGTCTTCCAGCAGCACAATGACCCAAAACACACTTCAAAAAGCACTAGAAAATGGTTTGAGAGAAAGCACTGGAGACTTCTAAGGTGGCCAGCAATGAGTCCAGACCTGAATCCCATAGAACACCTGTGGAGAGATCTAAAAATGGCAGTTTGGAGAAGGCACCCTTCAAATATCAGGGACCTGGAGCAGTTTGTCAAAGAAGAATGGTCTAAAATTCCAGCCGAGCATTGTAAGAAACTCATTGATGGTTACCGGACGCGGTTGGTCGCAGTAATTTTGGCTAAAGGTTGTGCAACCAAGTATTAGGCTGAGGGTGCCAATACTTTTGTCTGGCCCATTTTTGGAGTTTTGTGTGAAATGATCAATGTTTTGCTTTTTGCTTCATTCTCTTTTGTGGTTTTCCATTTAAGACAAATTAAATGAAGATAATAATACCAAACAATTTGTGTTTGCAATCATTTTCAGGAAGAAAATGAGTATTATCTGACAGAATTGCAGGGGTGTCAATACTTTTGGCCATGGCTGTATGTGGACTTACGGTAATTCTAGTCTTTCCTTTTCTGAGCCCCACAGATGATTTTGGCCCATAAGTGAGATGAGCTAAGAACTTATGATGATAAATCAGCTCAGAGATGCTCAGAAGGAGGAATAAACTCACTGACAGATTCTCAGTTCACTTATTCGGCTGCCGGCAACAGACAATGCAGCACAGAAGGCAAATGAAGGCACCTGCAGAATAGATTGTTAGTCCAAAATAAATGGGTTGAAGTAAAATGCTGCCCTGAGGCGTCCGATCTGCGCGGGGGGCTCCGTGGTAGAGTCCGGCATTGTAAATGCCATTATCAGTGTATAGGGGCCACATGGTGCCGCTGGAGTCCGTCATGTGACAGATCCAGCCCTGCCACGAAATCCAACATTCTCATCTGTGTTAGGAACCGAAGAACAGGATTTGCAAGCACTGATGTGAACAGCGCCCAAGTCCTGCCTTAATGTTTTCCCACCACTTCCACCTTTAGTTTGAAAAATCCCAGCAGGTGCATTTACAGCTAACGACAGCGGGCACCAGCCGAACCACGGCGGGTATCAGCCGAAAACACGGAACACATGTGACAAACTGCCCAGTGCCCACCATCTGCGGAAAAGAGCGAGGACAGAGGCAGGCGAGACATGGCGGCCGGCGCACACCCCTCACAAGAGCTTACCGGGGTCACAACATCAGGGATTAGAAAGAGGAACCATGACTATGAGGGGCCACAAGCCGGAGCTGCCAGCAGCCAGGCCAAGGGGGTGGACTGTCCACAGGAGACGCGGGGGGGGCCCTCGGTCCAGAGACGCGGGGGGGGGGGGCCTCGGTCCGGAGACGCGGGGGGGGGGCCCTCGGTCCGGAGACGCGGGGGGGGGGCCCTCGGTCCAGAGACGCGGGGGGGGGGCCCTCGGTCCAGAGACGCGGGGGGGGGGGCCCTCGGTCCGGAGACGCGGGGGGGGGGCCCCCTCGGTCCGGAGACGCGGGGGGGGGGGCCCCCTCGGTCCGGAGACGCGGGGGGGGGGGCCCTCGGTCCGGAGACGCGGGGGGGGGGGCCCTCGGTCCGGAGACGCGGGGGGGGGGGCCCTCGGTCCGGAGACGCGGGGGGGGGCCCTCGGTCCGGAGACGCGGGGGGGCCCTCGGTCCGGAGACGCGGGGGGGCCCTCGGTCCAGAGACGCGGGGGGGGGCCTCGGTCCGGAGACGCGGGGGGGGGGCCTCGGTCCGGAGACGCGGGGTGGGGGGGCCTCGGTCCAGAGACGCAGGGGGTGCAAAAATGGAGAACAGTGAGAACCCAGTATGGGAGTCTATGGGTGATAAACAGGCACAAAAGCAAGATCCCCCCATTGTGCAAAGTGAGGACCCCACAGTGCACGGGTATAAACAATACTGGTGTGTGTGTGTGTATATATTTATATACACACACACACAATACTGCAGTGCTGACACACACACTCACCATAGGTAGCACTGTCTGTGCAGCTCCCAGGCCTCACACTCAGCCTCCAGCACCGCACGCTGCACACATCCTCCGCCTCCTGCACACACAGCAGCCGGACGCTCTCACCTGTATCCTCCGGTACCGCACACCAGTGATCCGGCTCCTTAGTGTCCCGTTACCAGGCCGCACCGTCCACCGCCTGCAATACAGACCTCCACCGACTACAGACAGCGGAACCGGCCCGACCCCGCCTACAAAACCACGCCCCGACTACGTACGTTACCGCCTACCAGATCGCCACGCCCACATACTTCCCCCTCTTCCGCCCCCTGTAAGGTACAAATCCGCCGGCCCCAGTGTACTGAAGTGAGAAATGCGGCTGCAGAGAAAGAATTAATGGGCGTGGCTAGGGCAGCAGTCACCTAGGGCAGAGGTATGACACGTCAATCATCGCTTACTGGTTACGTCATGTCTTTGAACCGTGTCCCGCATGAAGGATGAATGATTGGATGACGTCAACCATTAACGTGCGCATGCGCAGGAGTGTGCTGCACGCTGGCACTACGGTCCTCTGTGCTAATGTCTACCCTGTGCAGGAGGACGTGTGACGTCATGACTGCCTGGTGGCAGACGTATTGTGTGCATGTGACCGGCATGACGTCACATCGTGTCTTGTAGGACAACTAAAGGAACAGCTCTTCCATAGTGAAGATCCAGACACTGGCTGCGGAGGTCGCTGGAGTCAGGGCGGAGGGTGAACTGAACATGTAACGGGACCCTTTAAATCAGACTCCCGAATTAAAGGGGATTTTAATCTCGCCAGAATGTGCCATAACTATTTAATGGGCGTCTGTCCTCAAGTTTACCCCTCCCCCATCTCCCTCTTAACCATGTTTTCTTTCTTTTATGTTTTGTTAACCCATTCACCACCAGAGGTATTTTCGTTTTCGTTTTTCGCCCCCCTTCTTCCCAGAGCCATAACTTTTTTATTTTTCCGTCAATATGGCCATGTGAGGGCTTGTTTTTTGCGGGACGAGTTGTACTTTTGAATGACACCATTGGCTTTACCATATCATGTACTGGAAAATGGGGAAAAAAAATCCAAGTGTGGTCAAATTGCAAAAGAAGTGCAATTCCACGCTTGTTTTTTAATTTTTTTTTACTGTATTCACTAAATGCTAAATCTGACCTGCCATTATGATTCCCCAGGTCATTACGAGTTCATAGACACCAAATATGTTTAGGTTCTTTTTTATTTAACTGGTGAAAAAAATTCCAAACTTTGTTTTTAAAAAAAGGCGCCATTTTCCGAGACCCGTAGCGCTTCCATTTTTCGTGATCTGGGGTTGGTTGATGGCTTATTTTTTGCGCACCAAGCAGATGTTTAAATTGATACCATTTTGGTGTAGATATGATCTTTTGATCGCCCGTTATTGCCTTTTATTGCAATGTAGAGGCGACCAAAAAATGTAATTCTGGCATTTTGAATTTTTTTCTCTTTACCCCGTTTACTGCTCGGGTTAATTCTCTTTTTTATATATTGATAGATCGGACGATTCTGAACTTGGCGATTCCAAATATGTGTATGTTTGATTTTTTTTTTTTTTATTGTTTTATTTTGAATGGGGCGACAGGGTGATTTGAACTTTTATATGCTTTTGAAAAACTTTTCTTTTAGTTTTTGCATGCTTCAATAGTCTTCATGGGAGACTAGAATCAGCAGTTGTCTGATTGTCTCTGCTACATACAGGTGATGATCAGATCGCCTGTGTGTAGCAGAAATGCTCACCTGCTATGAGCACTGACCACCGGGCAACGCTCATAGCAATCCGGCTATGACAACCATAGAGGTCTGCTGGAGACTTCTGGTTGTCATGTCAACCCATCGATGACCTGCGATCACGTGATGGGGTCATTGATGGGCGGGATTTCCAGAAGTGCGAGTTAAATGCCGCTGTCAGAGATGAACAGGGGAATTTAACGGGTTAACAGCCACAGGTGGATCGCGATTTCACCCCCGGCTTTTAGAGGCACATGTCAGCTGTTCAAAACAGCTTACATGTGCCGGGAAAGACGTGGGCTCAGCACAGGAGCCCACATCAAAGGGAGGGATTCCGACGTAAGCGTACTATTACGCCCAACATTGGAAAGGGGTTAAAGTGGTATTACTGTGTTTTGAAGTTCTTCACTACCCATGATTAGTCAGAGCCCCGTGTGACTGGAGCAATGGTCGCGCATATGCGCCTCTGTCACCATTCATTGTCATACAATGCATGAAGAGCAGGCAACCACAGCACTCCACTACCTCAGCCACTCCCATAAGAATGAATGGAGCAGCAGCGCGCTGTTACACATGCTGCCCCGCAGCACGAGCATATCATTAACTGAAAAAATAAATAAATATAGATTAAACAACAACCTCAAGACGGATTTCATCACCAGGTATCATATTAATCAGTATAACGGCGCCAACCTAGAATCATAGAATGGTAGAGTTGGAAGGGACCTCCTGGGTCATCTGGTCCAACCCCCAGCTCAAAGCAGGATTCACTAAATCATCCCAGACAGATGTCTGTCCAGCCTCTGTTTGAAAACTTCTATTGAGGAAGAACTCCCCACTTCTCGTGGCAGCCTGCTCAACTCATTGATCACCCTAACTGTCAAAAAGTTTTTTCTAATATCTAATCTGTGTCTCCTCCCATTCAGTTTCATCCCATTACTTCTAGTCTTTCCTTGTGCAAATGAGAATAAAGATGATCCTTCTACAATGTAACAGCCCTTGAGATATTGATATTTGTAGACAGCTATTAAGTCTCCTCTCAGTCTTCTTTTTTGCAATCTAAGCATTCCCAAATCCTGTAACCGTTCCTCATAGGACATGGTTTGCAGACCGATCACCATTCTGGTCGCTCTTCTCTGAACTTGCTCGAGTTTGTTGATGTCTTTTTTAAAATGTGGAGCCCAAAACTGGACACAGTATTCCAGGTGAGGACTGACCAAAGAGGAGTAGAGAGCAATAATGACTTCATGTGATCTAGACTGTATGCTTCTGTTAATACATCCCAGAATTGTGTTTGCCTCTTTTGCTGCTGCATCACACTGTTGACTCATGTTCAGTCTGTGATCTATTAGTATAAAGTCTTTTTCACATGTGCTTTTGCCTCGCTCTATTCCTCCCATTTTGTATATGCTTTTTTCATTTTTATTGCCCAGATGTAGTACTTTGCATTTTTGCCTGTTAAAAATCATTCTGTTAGTTGCTGCCCACTGCTCCAGTTTATTTATATCTTTTTGAATCCTCTCTTTCTCTTCTCTAGTATTACCTATCCCTCCTAGCTTTGTGTCATCAGCAAATTTAATCAGTTTAACCTTAATTCCTTCATCTAAATCATACCTCCCAATTTTTGAAGCTGGGAAAGAGGGACAAAGTTTGTGGCGCACAACGCGCGTCGCGGCAAATTTTAGGCCACACCTCTGACCACACCCATTCACTAGTCCCACCCATATCCACGTCTCAGCCACACCCATTTAGCACTGCTGATCACATTGTTCATAAAGAATAATTATAAACAAAAAAATATGGCCACACAGTGCTCCATACTGTATAATGGCCACACAATGCTCCATACTGTATAACGACCCCACATGATGCTCAATACTGTATAATGACCCCACATGATGCTCAATACTGTATAATGGCCCCACATGATGCTCCATACTGTATAATGGCCCCACATGATGCTCCATACTGTATAATGGCCCCACATGATGCTCAATACTGTATAATTGCCCCACATGATGCTCAATACTGTATAATGGCCCCACATGATGCTCAATACTGTATAATGGCCACACATGATGCTCCATACTATATAATGGCCACACATGATGCTCCATACTATATAATGGCCACACATGATGCTCCATACTGTATAATGGCCCCACATGATGCTCAATACTGTATAATGACCGCACATGATGCTCCATACTGTATAATAGCCGCACATGACGCTCCATACTGTATAATAGCCGCACATGACGCTCCATGCTGTATAATGACCGCACATGATGCTCTATACTGTATAATGGCCACACATGATGCTCCATACTGTATAATGACTGCACATGATGCTCCATACTGTATAATGGCCGCCCATGATGCTCCATACTGTATAATGACCGCACATGATGCTTCATACTGTATAATAGCCGCACATGATGCTCCATACTGTATAATGACTGCACATGATGCTCCATACTGTATAATAGCCGCACATGATGCTCCATACTGTATAATGGCCCCACATGATGCTCCATGCTGTATAATGACCTCACATGATGCTCAATACTGTATAATGGCCACACATGATGCTCCATACTGTATAGTAGCCGCACATGATGCTCCATACTGTATAATGACTGCACATGATGCTCCATACTGTATAATAGCCGCACATGATGCTCCATACTGTATAATGACCGCACATGATGCTCCATACTGTATAATGACCGCACATGATGCTCCATACTGTATAATGACCGCACATGATGATCAATAGTGTATAATGACCGCACATGATGCTCCATACTGTATAATGACTGCACATGATGCTCCATACTGTATATTGGCCGCACATGATACTTCGTACCGTATAATGGCCACACATAGCTACTCCTACACACGCGGCTGCGCTCCGTACGAAGCCTCATTAAGGAGGCGATACGCGTGGGGTTAGGGTCCACTGTCTCCCCCTGGATACTTCAGCTTATCGGACATAGGTTGGTACAGGTTTGGGTTGGGGATATCTTGCCCCCACTGCTTAGGCTCTTTTTCCTTCATATGGGCAGGTTGGTGGTCATTATTTGGCACACTTGCTTGTGGGTTTTGCGGGATATATATCCCTTTTATAATAGGCTTGTATTCAGATTCCCCATGAGCCATTAGGTAGGTGTTTACCAGCATACATGTCCATATAGGGTGTATATCCCCTATGGACATATTGATAGGCTGTATAATTATTGCTATGTATATACACATGTATTTATGTCCGGGTGGTTTACAGTGGTTCTATGTTTTTAATTGCTTTCATTGTCTATGCCAATAAAGTGTTTTTTGCATGTTTATATACTGGGTGGTGTGCAATTTTTGTAGCAGCGTCTTTCTTCTCCCTTCTTGTCATTTACTATGCTGCTACTTGCACCCCCCTTCTATATATATAGTTTATAGCTGTGCGCCAGTTCTTTTGGTATGTATAGCGCTCCGTACACTTTGCACAAATGGCTCCGCTCCGTTCACACGGCTCCACTCCATACATCTCATACACACACGGCTCCGCTCTGTACACCTCGTACACATTCAGCTCCGCTCCATACACCTCATACACACACGGCTCCGCTCCATACATCTCGTACACACGGCACTACTCCGTACACCTCGTACACACACCGCTCCGCTCCGTACACATTGCACAAGCTGCTCCGCTCCGTATACCTTGTACACACACGGCTCCACTGCGTACACCTCATACACATACGGCTCCTCTCCATACATCTCGTACACACACGGCACTACTCCGTACACCTCGTACACACACGGCTCCGCTCTATACACATTGCACACACTGCTACGCTCCGTATACCTTGCACACACACAGCTCCGCTGCATACACCTCATACACATACGGCTCCTCTCCATACATCTCGTACACACACGGCACTTCTCCGTACACACGCTGCTCCGCACACCTTGTACACAAATGGCTCTGCTCCGCACACCTCTTACACACGATTCCGCTCCATACACCTTTCACACGCTGCTCCGCTCCGTACACCTCGTACACACGCGGCTGTGCCCCTTACACCTTGTACACACGCGGCTGTGCTCCGTACACCTCGTACACACGCGGCTGTGCTCCGTACACCTCGTACACACGCGGCTGTGCTCCGCTCCGTACACCTTTCACACGCAGCTCCGCTCCGTACACCCGCGGCTGCGCTCCGTACACCTCCTACACACACGACTCCGCTCCATACACCTTTCACACGCTGCCCTGATCCATACACCTCGTACACACACGGCTCTGCTACATCCACACTGTAAACACCTCCTGACCTCACATATACGCTGCCTTACCCTCCTCCGGCGCCATGGCAACCAGCAAAGTCCTGAACATGGAGGTCCTCCTCCCGATCATGTGACCTCCTGACTCCTCCCATCCTGTGACCTCATCACAGGTCCTGTGCACAGAGCAGCCATTATGTGGTGTGCTGCTGTGCGGGCCGGGGGCAGGGACTCGGAGCTCTCAGCTAACCGGGTGATATCACATACCTCCCAACCAGTGCGGGACAATTAATGTCCCGCCCGGGATCGCGGGGCTGACTGTCAAAATCAGGACAGTCCCGCTGGATCCGGGACGGTTGGGAGGTATGTCTAAATCATTGACCTGACAGTGTCTGTAGGTGACTGAGCTCAATCCTGCTGACAGGTTCCCTTTATGGATTTAGGATTCGCCCAGTGGGTGGGCACTAGTGATTTTAAGAAGGGGCTCACTTCCTGGTTGGGGGGAATTCAGTGTCAGCCACTGAAGTGTTGAGGAGAGTACAGGTGCATGTGATGTGGGTTGCTAGGGGCAGCATGGGCCAAATATTCAGGTTAGAGGCCCACCTAATGTAGATCCCTGATGGCTTTTCCAACAACGTCTAGGGCTTGGGCCAGGTACCATGGAGCAGGCTTGGTATTCCGACATCACGAGGTCGGTGGACATGGAATTACATTAGGGGCAGGTGGCCAGTCCCAGGTGCTCTGCCGGAGTGGACAGCGAATCCCTGGGGCTGATGGAGTCAGTGGGCTTGTGGGTAGTCCTGAATGAACAGGTGGCAGGACAGAAGAAGAGTTGTGCTAAGGAGGAAGGATGTGCAAATTGTTGTGCCCTATCCCACCTGTATTATTATACCAAGAGGTAGAACTTTACTTTTTTTTTTCTTTTTTGCAAATTATGAAACTTTGCATGCATTTCCATCAGTGTCTGTTTTTTTCAAATGGCAAAAGAACATGATAAGGTACAGAATTCAGATGGAAATCTTAACACAGTGTGAACAGTCCCGTAGAGTACATTCACACTGTGTTTTCAGTCAACCCGGTGGGATGACACTGGGCAGATTTCCCCACATTACTAGATGCCTTCTGATGATGGCCATTATATAGGCATAAGTGGTATCCTACATCCAGACCTCTGTGTAAAAAAAAAAAAAAGATTGACTAGCAAAATCAATCCACCAGAAGCCAAATGATCAGTCTTTTGGTTACACCTAAGGCATGCTCCATTAGTTGTCCCAGTGTTAACCATCACTGAATATGAGGTTTGGACCTTAAGGCCGGTTTCACATATTCATGAAACATGGACCGTCCTCGCATTAGAAGATTCAGCCCAACTTGTGGAGCTCCATTGTGAGAATGGTCCATGTTTCACAATTGTAGGCTGACCCTTTATGCCTCCTGCCCGGCGTTGCCTTGTTTTGCATAGGAAGAAATGCAGCACTGCTTACAGTGGATAAAAAGCTGAACAGATCCCGGGGGCTGATTCATCAGACTGTTTACAACTGGTTCTTTGTGAAGTTTTGCAAAAAGTTTGCAATTTTTGGTACAACTGTGAGAGGTACTCCTGAAGAGCCTCTGTGTGATGTGTCATCAGTGCATGAGTTTGTGCAGGCTACCACCTACTCGCTAGAAGGGACCAAACAGAACCAACCATCACTGGAAGAGTTGCATGGGGGACGTATTCAAATGCGTCACCCAGTCATATGCCTTTGATGATGAAGCTTCCGGATATAAAGTTCCTGTGTGTCAAACTGTGGGGTGATTTGGCGCTAAGAGAAGGAGAGGGGAGGACGTGGACCAGGGACGACGCTGAGGCCAGAGTGACAGGCCTCACTGGAAAGCTTGCGCCAACAGGGTGCTGGCTGCTGTCAGACGGAGCCAGGAGAACGCCCACTGAGATTGAGGACCAGATCTATGCCAGTCAAGACTCAAGTCCAGACTGCATCGGTCAAGGTCCAAATCCCCAATCTATACAGGTTAAGTTTCAGAGGCCAGACGATTTCAGCCGAGAGCCGGAGCCCAGCCCTCTTAACCCCAGGTCCAGGAGATATCCGCCATTGGGTCAATCATCACAAATCCAAGAGGATACTTCAACCGAGGGAGGACGCCTGGAGTGATAGGAAAGAGACACGAGTCAGCCAGGCCATCGCTTCTGGCACTAATGTACAATACAGAGGTCGGCCTGGGCTAGGACAACAGGTGGGGTGGGGGTCGACTATGGTGAAGGAGTCTCTGTTCCATCATAGGCTGCAAGTCCTCCTAACGAAGTCTATCAGGAAAACCTGGTGACCCCCGCTAGGGCCATTGTGTCAAAAGGAGCTATATTAGCAGCTCTCCAAGGAGCGAGTGTATCACCCCTGTCAGAGAGACACCAGTATAATACTTTAAAAGACTTCCCCAATTATTCTGGTTGAACTGTAAGACTATTGTATGCTTTGCATTGTATAACCCACTTGTGTTTGTGCTGTTTTCTATTGTTAAACCACTTCCCCAGTTCCACAGATTCCCACCTTACTGGAAGCAATAAATGGTTTGTTGTCTGTAACTGCCTTGTGCTTGTCTGCTCGTTGCATCTGGTCACCTGCTTACAAAACTACTCCAAAGTGTGCAGGCCATGGATGGGACATAGCACCATTTACCCATCAAATTCATCAACAGTTCCGCCATGTTAGCACATAACTTGTGCCAGCAATGTGACTTTAGTCCCTGATTTGAGCAGCAATTCTGGTTCACATTGCAGGGAATATGGGCCGAATTCATTAAGTCACTTGTAGAGTTTTGCAGTTTTGAGAAGGATTTGAAGAGTTTGCTCTTAGTTTCCTTTCATTTTGCTCTCTAAAAACTGTAAAAAGACCCTGTATGCACATAACTACGGGGTGCCCTGTATTTCAGTATCTGGAGAATATTCTTTGTGTAAGTACATTGTTTAAATGTAAAAAAAAAACTAACTGTTCAGTGAGTTAGAATTTAATTTTCAAAAAAAAAAATTAAAATCTCAAAAAGGTGCTGTCACGAGTTTACCACAACAGAGAGGGGCCAGAAGACCCCAGCGTCTGATTTCAGATACTCTTGCACTGTTTAAAAGCACTTCACCATCATATTAAATGGTACAGGTTTCTGTTAACAGTGCAGGGGTTAACCTATTCAGTTTAGAGTCTCTTAACCTTTCCTGCTTGGATGATCTCAGCAGTTCAGTGTTGACCACTCCCCTCTCATATATATATTCGCATCTAGCAATCTGGATTGCGAGTTTTAGTCTTGTACGGCCTGATGAGGAGTGGAGAAATCAGTTGTTTTCTAGAGGCATTTAGAATGTTGATTTGAGACCGTTGCTAGGTGTTTCAGCTATGTGCAAAATCCTCATCCTCTCCAATTTGGTTTTCCTTCCTTTTCTCCCCAGTGTTTCTCTCTGTTTTTTTGTGAGTTTATGTTTGGTATTTTCATTTACCCCTGTATTGTCCTCCCTTGTTAGTCTGGTTTGTGTATATACATGCACTATTACTGCCCACTTCCCTTGTTGGGGGAGGGGGACAGATATAGGGCTGATTCAGGAAGTAAGCAAGGTACATGACCCCAGCATCTTCACCATCAGAAGTAACCTGTGGAGCAGGTATAGCTAGGGCACCTATCGTTAGAGACAGGAAAGCAGCCCCTGGTATTCTGACAACAGAGTCATGACAGGTGCCTTCACCTGCAGATTATTTACAAAACATTGGGGACTAAGGGGTCCTTTTCATGTCTCTTTTTATTTATTTTCTTGTCTTTCTTGTCTATTCATGTCTTCTTTTCTTTCTTTGTTTTACTTCTTTTTTTTGTACAGGCGCAGGATGCAGTTGTGGCATAAACTCTTCATGGATCTCTATGGGTAAAAAAATACGCATGGGTTACTGTGTATTTTGTTTATGATTTCCTTTTTTTGCATTTTTAATGTTAAAAGTCAGTAATTCCTAGGCTATGTTCCCACAATGAGTGTTTAATGTTGCAGATTTTCTGCTGCATTTCTGCACTTATTATGTAAATTAGGTTCCTTGCAGTTTTAAATGCGTTTTGTTGCTTTTATTTTTTTCATTTGTCTCTTTTTGGTGTGTCATGTTTTAAAGCTGCTTGTTTTATACTTTATGGCATTTGGCTTTGACAAAACTTCATTGATACAGTCATATGTGGATTTTATGCATTTTCTGTGCGCATCAAAATCGAAAGGGCGCTAAAAACGCACATGTGCGCTTTTTACCTGCATATGTTCCACATCTAATGCAAGTCTATGGGAAAATATTGGCATAAAACTCAATGTACCGCAAGAGAAACTGACATGATATTGATTTAAAAAAACACTCCGCCAGTCTGTTTGCGCAACGTAAAAAAAAGCACAGTGGGCAGGAGATTTCTATAAAACTCATCCACTTTGCAGGAACCGTAAGGCGACATTCACACATTGAGTAGTTGGTGGGTTTTTACCTCAGTATTTGTAAGCCAAAACCAGGAGTGGGTGATAAATATAAAAGAGGTGACATGTTTCTATTATGTTTTTCCTCTGAATGTTCCACTCCTGGTTTTATGCAAATTGTCTCTTGAGAGAGGAAGAGAACTAGAACTCCAGTGCCACCTATTGAAAGGTAGCAATCCTACAAGTTATTGTTGACCCTTTAACGAGCCTTGTCACATGACTTAGGATAATAGCCAAACCAGAATCTCAATTTGCAGACACTGTGTTTCGGGGTACTGCCCCTTATCAGTGCAAAGAAGAGATCTGGTTTGGCTGTGTGAGAGGCGTCCGAGCATTATCCAAGAAGTATCTTTTCTTGGTACCCCGAAACACGGTCTTATCCGTTTCTTACTGTCAGCACAGACTGCAAAACGTCCTGCACACCTGCACCCCGATGACACTCTGAGATGCCATCTGTGTGACATGTCCCGGTTGAAACTGGTATGATGCAAAAGGTATATGCCAGATTTATTGCCACTGTGATAATTCGTAGATAGAAACCCGACGTTTCTGTCTGCTGCCGGCTCCATGCCGTGTGCTTCATGGCTGCTTACTCTGTCTACACTTTCTGTCTGTGTGCATAGGGGGGCGGCGCCAGCAACTCCTGTTTCTTATTCAGTCTGTGTGCGCCTCCATAAGGTGTCCCTGGCCAATAGCCTAGAGGCCTCTGATTCTTAAGGCGTCCTCACCCATTGGAGGACGCCGGAGCAAACTTACTTCCTCAGTCAGTACTTTGCTGCTGAGGTGTCTGGTCCTGTCTCTGTGTCCGCCACCCAGTGGGGCGTAGTACCCTGGTCTGTGTTTGCCACCCAATGGGGCGCCAAACCCTGGTCTGAATCTGTGTTCTACTGGATGTCCTCATATGAACTCGAGTGTGGGAAAATATTCTGAAAAGTTCCCAGGCTCGAGTTCATATGAGGACATCCAGCAGAGGGCGCATCACCGCAACTCGTGGTAACTACAGGTCATTCACCTACATTCCATTCATTCGCTGGATTTTTACAGGCAGGGGAAGCTGCATTAGCAGGCTTCTGCTTGTAAAATTAATTAACCCTTTCAGATGGATTTACAGTGTGGGACGAGACTGATCGCCGGAAGGTATGGAATATTGTTGTTTGTATTGTTAACATTTGTTTGAGGTGACAAGGGTCTTCAGGTGGATTACCAGTATAATAAAATATTACAACAACCTGTGTATTTATTTCATCAAAATACTTTGTAATAATATATGTGTGTTTTTTTAACCATTTCATACTATTGGATTAATAATGGATAGGTGTCATAATTTAGGCCCCTCCATTATTAATCTGGCTTAATGTCACCTTACAATAGCAAGGTGACATTAACTCTTCATTACCCCATATCCCACCGCTACACGGGAGTGGGAAGAGAGAGGCTAAGTGCTAGAATAGGTGCATCTTCCAGATGTGCCTTTTCTGGGGTGGCTGGGGGCAGGTGTTTTTAGCCGGGGGGGCAATAACCATGGACCCTCTCCAGGCTATTAATATCTGCCCTCAGTCACTGGCTTTACCATTCTGGCGGAGAAAATTGCGCGGGAGCCCACACCAATTTTTTCTGCGATTTAACCCTTTAATTTAATAGCTAGTGCGCCCAAATTTTGCACATACATACTATTAACATTAGTAGTGTGGAATATGCAAAAAAAGGGATATGAGATGGTTTACTGTATCATGTTATATCATATTGGGTTTGTGAAGGAGATAGGAAAAGCCGGCCACTAACTAACAACAAGATACTAACTGCAAAATAAACCTACACAACAAGAAAGAAGTTTGTGCAACCTTAAGGTACCTTCACACTCAGCGACGCTGCAGCGATACCGACAACGATGTCGATCGCTGCAGCGTCACTGTTTGGTCGCTGGAGAGCTGTCACACAGACAGCTCTCCAGCGACCAACGATCCCGAGGTTCCCGGGTAACCAGGGTAAACATCGGGCTACTAAGCGCAGGGCCGCGCTTAGTAACCCAATGCTTACCCTGTTTACCAGCGTAAACGTTAAAAAAAACAAACACTACATACTTACCTACCGCTGTCTGTCCCCAGCACTCAGCTTCTCTGCACTCCTCCTGCACTGTCTGTGAGCACAGCGGCCGGAAAGCAGAGCGGTGACGTAACCGCTCTCCTTTCCGGCTGACCGACGCTCACAGCCAGTGCAGGAGGAGTGCAGAGCACAGTGCTGGAGGACAGACAGCGTTAGGTAAATATGTAGTGTTTGTTTCTTTTACTTTTAGGATGGTAACCAGGGTAAACATCGGGTTACTAAGCGCGGCCCTGCGCTTAGTTACCCGATGTTTACCCTGGTTACCAGTGAAGACATCGCTGGATCGGTGTCACACACGCCGATCCAGCGATGTCCACGGGAGATCCAGCGACGAAATAAAGTTCTGGACTTTCTTCAGCGACCAACGATCTCCCAGCAGGGGCCTGATCGTTGGTCGCTGTCACACATAACGATTTTATTAACGATATTGTTGCTACGTCACAAAAAGCAACGATATCGTTAACAATATCGTTATGTGTGAAGGTACCTTAAGGTTGCACAAACTTCTTTCTTGTTGTGTAGGTTTATTTTGCAGTTAGTATCTTGTTGTTAGTTAGTGGCCAGACGGCCTTAGACATTTTATTTCATGTTTGGCACGTGTAACATTGTACGGCAAATGTGTACAATAAATACACCTGACACATACCTGTGTGGAACTCGCTAGCCTGTGACGTCACCGCTCTGCTTTCCGACTGACCGACGCTCACAGCCAGTACAGGAGGAGTGCAGAGAAGCAGAGCGCCGGGGACAGACAGCGGTAGGTAAGTATGTAGCGTTTTTTTTTTTTACGTTTACGCTGGTAACCAGGGTAAACATCGGGTTACTAAGCGCGGCCCTGCGCTTAGTAACCCGATGTTTACCCTGGTTACCAGTGAAGACATCGCTGGATCGGTGTCACACACGCCGATCCAGCGATGTCTGCAGGGAGTCCAGCGACGAAATAAAGTTCTGGACTTTCCTCAGCGACCAACGATCTCCCAGCAGGGGCCTGATCGTTGGTCGCTGTCACACAGAACAATTTCCTTAACGATATCGTTGCTACGTCACAAAAAGCAACGATATCGTTAACGATATCATTATGTGTGAAGGTACCTTTACTGTGTCAGCTCCCAGACCAGCAGATAAGAGACTGAGATCCCAGCAGTTCCTGATTATATCAGCTGAAGCAAAAGCTGGATTGTCTGTGTGGAAGGGAAGCACCAGAGCTTTCAGGCTGATCACTAAAGAAACCAGGACCGGATTACAGAGAAATAAACAGCTTCACAATCAATACCGTGATACATATGAAATGAAACGGGGAGAAACATATCTGTTTTCTAGTACTTCTCCCCTTGGCACCTCACATACCCCCTTCCTTTGTTCGAGCCTGTAGGGTCGGACACAATGAGTCACTAAGCAGTGTGTTCTGGATAACGCATCTGCATTCCCGTGCGCTGCGCCTGCCCTGTGCTCAACGGAAAAGTTAAAAGGTTGTAATGCCAAGAACCATCGTGTCACCCTCGCATTGCCCTCTTTTGCACGGGACATCCATGTTAGGGGTGAATGGTCCGTTACTAGCCTAAATTGGTGACCTAGTAAATAATAGCGTAAGGTGAATAGGGCCCATTTCACAGCCAGGGCTTCGCGCTCAACCACGCTATAATTATTTTCTGCCCTGGTAAGCTTCCTGCTCAGATAGCTTACTGGGTGTTCCTCGCCATTCACTTCCTGTGACAACACTGCACCGAGGCCGACACCAGAGGCGTCCGTTTGAACAATAAACTCCCGTTTAAAGTCAGGGGCAACCAACACTGGTTGGTCACAGAGGACCGTTTTCAAATACTGAAAGGCCTTCTCTGCTTCTGCGTTCCACTTTATTGTGATAGATTTCGAGCCCTTGGTAAGCTCTGTGAGAGGGGCCGCGATGGTGGCAAAATTTTTAATGAAGCGCCTATAATAGCCAATGATCCCTAAAAAGGCTCCGATCTGTTTTTTGTTGACCGGTCGTGGCCAATTCTGAATAGCGTCCACTTTATTGGTCTGTGGCTTTACGACTCCTCGCCCTATGCTATATCCCAGATAGCGAGCCTCTTCCAATCCCAAGGTACATTTCTTAGGATTGGCAGTTAACCCAGCAGTTTTTATCGAGTCTAAGACGGCTTGTACTTTTGACAAATGTGTGTCCCAGTCATCACTAAAGACAATGATATCGTCCAAGTATGCGGACGCATACTGGACGTGGGGTTTAAGGACAATATCTATTAGACGTTGGAAGGTGGCTGCAGCACCATGCAACCTAAATGGCATATCACGGTACTGGAACAGTCCCTGGGGCGTTACAAAGGCCGTTTTCTCTTTGGCTGAATCCGTGAGGGGAATCTGCCAATAACCTTTTGTTAAGTCGATAGTAGATATGTACCTGGCCGAACCCAGTCTCTCTATAAGTTCATCAACTCTCGGCATCGGGTAGGCATCGAATTTCGATACCTCATTTAATTTCCGAAAATCATTACAAAACCTAATAGTCCCATCGGGTTTGGACACTAGCACGATTGGGCTAGCCCAATCACTCCGGGCCTCTTCAATGACTCCAAGTTCTAACATTTTCTCGACTTCCTGGGCAATGGCTTGTCTCCGAGCCTCCGGAATTCGATATGGTTTTAGTCGTACACGGACCTGTGGATCAGTAACAATGTCGTGTTTAATTAAGTGAGTACGACCAGGAAGCTCTGAAAAAACCTCTGCGTTTTTCTGTATAAATTCCTTAGTCTCTCGTTTTTGACTTTCGGATAGTGTCTCTGCAATACCCACCTCTGGCAATGCTACCTGGGGGTCATTTACCACAGATGGGGGTGTCCTACGAGGTCCATCATTAAGGGTGGCTTTTGTCATTAGACTCTCCCTATCCCGCCAGGCCTTAAGCAAGTTTATGTGGTAGATTTGTTCGGTTTTCCTCTTGTCTGGTTGATATATCTTATAATTCACTTCACCTATTCTCTCCAACACCTCGTATGGGCCCTGCCACTTCGCAAGAAATTTATTTTCTACAGTAGGTACTAATACTAACACCCTGTCTCCGGGTTGAAAGACTCGTGTTTTAGCCGCTCGGTTATATATAGTGCTTTGGGCCTGTTGCGCACGTTCTAAACATTCCTTAACTATTGGCATGACCGCCTCAATTCTATCTTGCATAAGCATTACGTGTTCAATTACACTGCGATAAGGAGTCACCTCTTGTTCCCAAGTCTCTTTAGCAATATCTAACAGGCCTCTAGGACATCGCCCATAAACTAACTCAAAAGGCGAAAAGCCTGTGGAGGATTGGGGTACTTCCCGTATAGCGAACAGGAGATATGGTAGAAGAGCATCCCAATCCCACCCGTCCTTATCTACTATCCTTTTCAACATTCCCTTCAGGGTTTTATTAAATCGCTCCACCAACCCGTCAGTCTGAGGGTGATATACTGAAGTACGCAAGTGGGAGATTTTTAGTAGCTTACACAAGTCCTTAAGTATTCGAGACATAAAGGGGGTTCCCTGATCTGTTAGTATTTCTTTCGGAATGCCGGTGCGAGAAAACATATTAACAAGCTCCTTTAACTTGCTTTCGCATTGGCATTCCGCTGAGGCACTGCTTCAGGGTAACGAGTGGCATAATCTAGTACTACCAAAATGTACTGATGTCCCCTGTCAGATTTAACTAATGGACCCACTATATCCATTGCTATCCTCTCGAAGGGCACCTCTATTATTGGTAAGGGCACAAGGGGGCTTCTAAAATGTGACATAGGTGTGGTCAATTGTAGGACAGGACTGACAATACCGGGTCACGTCCCCCCCTAGACCCGGCCAAAAGAAACGCTGCAGAATACGGTGTTTTGTTTTTTCTCCGGCCAGGTGTCCCCCCAAGGGATGTTTATGTGCCAGTTCCAAAACTACCTGGCGAAAGGACTTGGGCACCACTAGTTGCTCTACCGCCACCCCCGCACTTTGTCTATATGATACAGCATACCCTGTTGCACAGCTAGATGTGGGAACTCATTTTGAGCCCCTGGGTACAATGGTCTTCCCTCAGAGACCTTTACATTTTCCCATGCCCTTGCCAGAGTAGGGTCCTGGTGTTGAGCGGTCCCGAACTTACCACGGGCCACCTCAAGACCTGGCATTTCTATAGCCTCCTCTAGTTCACTTGCGTCGCCTGCATATACAGCCAGAGGTGAGTCTACAGATTCTGGAGTTACCTCTGAGATGGACTCCCCCCCCCCCCCCTCTTGCTGCAATAGCTCAGGGGTTAGCCCCACGGTACCCTCCTCAACTAGAGTGCTCATGCCATTTTTAAGGCTCCACAAGTCCCAAAATAAGGGAAAGTCTCTCCCCAATATTACATCATGTCCCATAGACTTTAGGACTGCCGCTTGATGTCTTTTGGTTCCTACTGGCGTGGCAAGGGTGACCCAGGCAGTGGGGTAGTTTTTTATATCGCCATGGATGCAACTAATGCCCAGGGTTGAGTTCGTTAGGGCTCTAGGGTCCACCAAACTGGCATGTACCAGAGTTACTTGATTGCCGGAATCCAAGACAGCATTCACACTATGGCCGTCGACCTCGAGGCAACACACGTGTCGTTCATTTCCTGTGAGGACCTCTGCAACACAGACCGACTGTACATATAACGAAAGGCGTCTCATAGCGTTACAGTCCATTGGCTCTGTAGTCATTGGGCAGTTAGCTGCTACATGGCCAAGCCCGCGACATCGCCAACATTGTATAGGTCCTTCCTTCCTCGCCGGAGACGCCTGATAGGGTCTGCTGAATTGCTGTGAGACCGTACCGCCTCCATAGTTCTTTGTGGGTCTGCTACCCTTTATTGCAACGTTCTCTTCTTTTGAAGATGAAGTAGGTTTCGCAGTATTTTCTGGCGATTTCTTGGGAGCCCAGCGAGGTGATAACGTCCCTTGGAGTAGGCTTTCGGAAGCATTGTAGCGTTCGACCATATTCACCAACTGGTCGGCTGTATATGGGTCACCTTGTCCAACCCACCTCTGTATCTTAGGGGGCAAGGACCGCAGGTACTTGTCTAGAACAACACGTTCCACCATCTCTGCAGATGTCAAAATCTCTGGTTGCAGCCATTTTTTTACTAGATGGATAAGATCATGCATTTGTGAGCGGGCTGGCTGATCTTCCACAAAAGTCCATAAATGTACCCTCTGTGCTCGTACATATGTGTTTACTCCCAGCCTTGCCAGGATTTCGCTTTTTAATTTGGTATAGTCCATAGCATCCACTCCACTTAAATCGTAATAGGCTTTTTGTGGATCTCCACTCAGAAATGGCGCAACCACTTCAGCCCACATGTCCACATGTCCACCGGTAAATGCTCACGTTCTGCAATACGTTCAAATACGGTGAGCTACGCTTCTACATCATCGTCAGCAGTCATTTTAAGCAGGGTTTTTTGTACGGCTTTCCGTGCACCAGCAACACTTTGTGCATGATCCCTCTCATCTCGGGGCTGCCGAATCAAAGCCTGCTTTATCACATTCAACTGCTCTTGCTGAATCTGGTTTTGCTGGTCCAGGGCTTGCTGGAAGTAAGTATTGGTCTGCTGTTGTTGCACATTTGCCTGCAATAACTGTTTCACTAGTTCCTCCATATTACTGGACTCTTGGCTCTTCAAAAGCACATGAACTTTCAGCCAGGACATACACAGAGCACTTTATCTGCAGTCACAGTCCAACAGCCACTATGCCCGCATTCTCCACCATTTGTGGGAATATAGCTCATCAGGGATCTCTGCTTTGGCCAGGTGGCTATGGAGTCACAACGAACAATAGCAGGCTAGTGAGTTCCACACAGGTATGTGTCAGGTGTATTTATTGTACACATTTGCCGTACAATGTTACACGTGCCAAACATGAAATAAAATGTCTAAGGCCGTCTGGCCACTAACTAACAACAAGATACTAACTGCAAAATAAACCTACACAACAAGAAAGAAGTTTGTGCAACCTTAAGGTACCTTCACACATAACGATATTGTTAACGATATCGTTGCTTTTTGTGACGTAGCAACAATATCGTTAATAAAATCGTTATGTGTGACAGCGACCAACGATCAGGCCCCTGCTGGGAGATCGTTGGTCGCTGAAGAAAGTCCAGAACTTTATTTCGTCGCTGGATCTCCCGTGGACATCGCTGGATCGGCGTGTGTGACACCGATCCAGCGATGTCTTCACTGGTAACCAGGGTAAACATCGGGTAACTAAGCGCAGGGCCGCGCTTAGTAACCCGATGTTTACCCTGGTTACCATCCTAAAAGTAAAAGAAACAAACACTACATATTTACCTAACGCTGTCTGTCCTCCAGCACTGTGCTCTGCACTCCTCCTGCACTGGCTGTGAGCGTCGGTCAGCCGGAAAGGAGAGCGGTTACGTCACCGCTCTGCTTTCCGGCCGCTGTGCTCACAGACAGTGCAGGAGGAGTGCAGAGAAGCTGAGCGCCGGGGACAGACAGCGGTAGGTAAGTATGTAATGTTTGTTTTTTTTACTTTTAGGATGGTAACCAGGGTAAACATCGGGTTACTAAGCGCGGCCCTGCGCTTAGTTACCCGATGTTTACCCTGGTTACCGGCATCGTTGGTCGCTGGAGAGCGGTCTGTGTGACAGCTCTCCAGCGACCAAACAGCGACGCTGCAGCGATCCGGATCGTTGTCGGTATCGCTGCAGCGTCGCTTAGTGTGAAGGGGCCTTTACTGTGTCAGCTCCCAGACCAGCAGATGAGAGACTGAGATCCCAGCAGTTCCTGATTATATCAGCTGAAATAAAAGCTCGATTGTATGTGTGGAAGGGAAGCACCAGAGCTTTCAGGCTGATCACTAAAGAAACCAGGACCGGATTACAGAGAACTAAACAGCTTCACAATCAATACCGTGATACATATGAAATGAAACGGGGAGAAACATATCTGTTTTCTAGTACTTCTCCCCTTGGCACCTCACAATATATATATATATATATATATATATATATACTGTATATACCCCTATATTATGTGTAGACATTTATCTTAGCTATTCTAGTCTAACCTGTCATTGTGATTTTACTGTACACCGCACTGAATTACCGGCTTTTCTATAGAACACCGCTGCGGATTTCTCACAAGTCACACTGCTGGTCCGTGTGTAATGCGTAATTTTCTGGCCCCCATAGACTTTCATTGGCGATTATTTTGTGCAATACGGTGACAAACGCAGCATGCTGCGATTTTCTACGGCCGTAGAAGACCGTATAATACGGATCAGTAAAATACGGCAGATAGGAGCTGGGGCATAGAGAAGCATTGTACCGTATGCAATCCGTATTTTCTGCACCTCTCATACTCGCTAGTAAAAACTCGCTAGTGTGACGCCGGCCTAAGGTAGAAATATGTGTCAGTAATTAAGTCCTCCCAGAGAAAAGTCCCAAACATGCGTTTCGCAATATAATGTGTGTTGCTTCTTCTGGGGCGAGCGAAGAGATCTGGAACTCCAATGTATATTAACATGCTTGCTTGCTAGTTCTGATTTAGTGCACTCATATCATTATGTACAGCTTATACAATATATGAATTTGACCATTGTGTCTATATTATTTTAAGGCTGTGTGCATTTGCACTAATGTTTCATCTTATATGCTGTGTTAGCTTGGGTGGAAGCATGGTTGAAAAGCCATGTCTGACTTTCATTTGTTCATTTTCATAGATCTTTTATGTATTATTACTGTCAGATTCAATTTATTTCTGTGCGCAAAGTGGGTTTTTCTGTCATTAAAAGAGGGGTACCAACAATAGGGAGCTATGTGAGGGCTCAGATTATACATAGGGAGCTTTGTGCGGGCTCATGGTGTATGTAGGAGGATATGTGGGGCTCATACTGTACATAGGGAGCTATGTGTGGTCTCATACAGTATATAGAGAGCTATGTGCAGGCTCATACTGTATCTTGGGAGCTATGTGAGCTCATACTGTATCTAGAAGTCTATGTGTGGGCTCATACTGTATATAGGGAGCTATGTGTGGGCTCATACTCATACTGTATATAAGAGGCTATATGGGGGCTCATTCTGTATCTGGGGAGCTATGTGCAGGCTCATATTGTATATAGGGAACTATATGGTGGTTCATGCTGTATATAGGATGCTATATGGGGGCTCAACTGTATGTAAGGGGCTATGTGCGGGCTCATATTGCATATAGGAGGCAGTATGGGTGCTCGTACTGTTTATAGGGAGCAATGTGGGGCTTATACTGTATATAGGGAGTTATGTAGGGGCTTATGCTGTATTTAAGGGGCTATGTGGAGGTTCATACTGCATCTAGGTAGCTACAGTTGTGCTCAAACGTTTACATACCCCAGCAGAATTTTTGCTTTCTTGGCCTTTTTTTTTCTTCAGAGAATATGAATGATAACACCAAAACTTTTTCTCCACTCATGGTTAGTTGTAGGGTGAAGCCATTTATTGTCAAACTACTGTGTTTTCTCTTTTTAAATCATAATGACAACACAAAACATCCAAATGACCATGATCAAAAGTTCACATACCCTGGTGATTTTGGCCTGATAACATGCACAGAAGTTGACACAAATGTGTTTGAATGACTACTAAAGGTAACATCCTCACCTGCGACCTGTTTGCTTGTAATCAGTGTGTGTGCATAAAAGCTGAGTGAGTTTCTGGGATCCAGACAGATTCTTGCATCTTTCATCCAGACTCTGACGTTTCTGGATTGTGAGTCGTGGGGAAAGCAAAAGAATTGTCAACAGATCTATGGGAAAAGGTAGATGTACTGTATAAAACAGGAAAGAGATTCAAAAAGATATCCAAGGAATTGATAATGCCAGTCGGCAGCGTTCAAACTATGATTAACAAATGGAAAATCAGGGGCTCTGTAAAATCAAAATCACAGTCAGGTAGACCAACAAAAATGTCATCCACAACTGTCAGGAAAATTGTTCGGGATGCAAAGAAAAACCCACAAATAACATCAGCTGAAATACAGGACTCTCTGAAAACTAGGGTGTGGCTGTTTCAAGATGCTCAATAAGGAGAAACCTGAAGAAAAATGGTCTGCATGGTCGAGTCGCCAGAAGAAAGCCGGGGCAGCATAGTGGCTCAGTGGATAGCACTGCAGCCTTGCAGCGCTGGGGGTCCTGGTTTCGAATCCCACCAAGGACAACATCTGCAAGGAGTTTGTATGTTCTCCCGTGTTTGCGTGTGTTTCCTCCGTGTGCTCCGGTTTCCTCCCACATTCCAAAGACATACTGATATGGAATTTAGATTGTGAGCCCCATCGGAGACAGTGATGAAAATGTATGTAAACTGTAAAGCGCTGCGAAATATGTTAGCGCTGTATAAAAATAAAGATTATTATATTATTACTATGCAAAGGCCACAAAGTATCTCTCCTACAATACGCAAAACAGCACAGAGACAAGCCTCAAAACTTCTGGAACAAGATAATTTGGAGTGATGAGGCCAAAATGGAACTTTTTGGCCACAATCATAAATGTTACATTTGGAGAGAGGTCAACAAGGCCTATGATGAAAGGAACACCATTCCTACTGTAAAGCACAGAGGTGGATCGCTGATGTTTTGGGAATGTGTGAGCTACAAAGGCACGGGAAACTTGGTCAAAGTTGAAGGAAAGATGAATGCAGCACGTTATCAGCAATAGTGGAGGCAAATTAGAACTCAGCCCGGAAGCTGCACATAGAACAGACTTGGACGTTCCAACATGACAATGATCCAAGTCCAAGTCGATCTGTCATTGGCTACAGGAGAACAAAGTGAAGGTTCTGTAGTGGCCATCTCAGTCTCCTGACCTCAATATCATTGAGCCACTCTGGGGAGATCTAAAGCGCACAGTTCATGCTAGACAGACCAGGAATTTACAGGAACTGGAGGTTTTTTGCCAAGAAGAGTGGGCAGCTTTACCTTCTGAGAAAATAAAGAACCTCATCCACAACTACCACAAAAGACTTCAAGCTGTCATTAATGTTAGAGGGGGCAACATACGGTATTAAGAAATGGGTATATGAACTTTTGATCAGGGTCATTTGGATGTTTGGGCTTGCCATTATGATTTAAAAGGATAAAACACAGTAGTTTGACAATAAATGGCTTCACCTTACAACTAACCATGAGTGGAGAAAAAGTTTAGGTGTTATCATTCATATTCTCTGAAAAAAGGCCAAGAAAACAAAAATTCTGCCAGGTATGTAAACTTTTGAGCACAACTGTATATGAGGGCTTATACTGTATGTAGGGGGCTGTCTGTGGGTTCATACTGTATGTAGGGGGCTGTGTGTCGGCTCCTATTGTATGTAGGCGGCTATATGGGAGCATATTGCCTGGGCCTGTGAGCTGTTCTTTTCATTGCAGTACGGCTTACAATCTCCTTTTCTTGTCCTGATTGTAGAAATTTCCTGATTAACCCCTAAATGACCAAAAGAGGGGGGAAACGCATCGGAAGAAGATGCAATTAAGCTAAGTATGCAACTGTTCAGGCCATATAGGGTTTATATATATATATATATATATATATATATATATATATATATAATGTTATATATATATTGGATAGCCGATGTCCATAGAAATGTGACTGAGGTATTTGGATGTTTTGTGATTTTAATTGCACTGCCACTTGAGTGACTATTTATGATCTGAAGGGTTTTTCTTTGTTGGACAAGGACATCATGTATGTTTCTTCTTGCACTTTCTAAGGCTGTGTGCACACATTGCTGATTTTTCGCATTTTTTTGCTATAAAAACGCTATAAAACTGCAAAAAAACAGCATACATTATGCATCCCATCATTTAGAATGAATTCCGCAATTTTTGTGCACGTGATGCGTTTTTTTCCGCAAAAAAAACGCATCGCGGTAAAAAACGCAGCATGTTCATAAATTTTGCTGATTTTTTGCGGATTTACCACTATAAAATGCATTGGGAAATGCCTGGAAAAATCTGCAAAAAAACGCACCAAAAACGCGCAAAAATCGCATACAGATTTCTTGCAGAAAATTTCAGGTTTTTCTCAGGAAATTTCTGCAACAAATCCTGACCGTGTGCACATAGCCTTAGGGGTTCTTTTTTGGTCAGATTGTTAAAAAGTATTGATGATATACCCCTCTGCCCACTAGTATCTACAGCTCTGGCAAAGAAAAATGGTCACAAAAAAAAGCAGAAAACAAGTTCATAATCATTTCGAAACAACAATACTAATGTTTTCACTTAGGATGAGTTCAGAAATCAATATTTTGTGGAATAACCATGATTTTTAATCACAGCTTTCATGCGTCTTGGCATGCTTTCCACTAGTCTTTCACACTGCTTCTGGCATGTAAAATGTAAGCAGTTCTTCTTTGTTTGATGGCTTGTGACTATCCATCATCCTCTTGATTACATTCCAGAGGTTTTCAATGGGGTTCAGGTCTGGAGATTGGGCTGCCCATGACAGGGTTTTGATGTGGTGGTCTCTTAATTTTTGCCAGAGCTGTATATTGTATGTATTTATACTGTATATGTTCATTACATATTATCTGATCACATACTGAGGATGCCTGGTCAGGAGTGATGAGCGAGTGTACTCGTAGATCGGGTTTTCCCGAGCACGCTCGGGTGACCTCCGAGTATTTGTAACTGCTCGAAGATTTAGTTTTCATCGCCTCAGCTGAATGATTTACAGCTACTACCCAGGCTGAGTACATGTGGGGGTTGCCTGGTTGCTAGGGAATCCCCACATGTATAATCAAGCTGTCTAGTAGCTGTAAATCATTCAGCTGCCGCGATGAAAACTACCGGTAAATCTCCGAGCAGTTACAAATACTCGGAGACCACCGAGTAGAGAGGTGCCATGCCGTTTCAACTTAGGGTGCCAATGTCCGCTGTCAGGAAAGGATTTGTGAAGGGCAAAACTAGTCCCTATCTCCCCTCATTTCTGCTTTTTTTTAAAAAAAATCACAGTTTTTCTGTAGAAATGCGTGTGCGTTTATGTCCTTATGTATTGCGTTTTTAAACTACCGTAACTAAATAGAGAATTTTTACGTTTTTTTTGCTATTTTTTACATTTATAAGGGCCCCATGGTCGCTTAAATTCTTAACAGTCTCGGTCTCTCGTGGTCCCTTGGGAAAATTAATCTCCCACCTCTGCTCAATTTTGTATACAGTAGTGCTGTGTTATGTATAGTGCTGTAGATAAGGGAAAAATCTGCATGGCGCACTGCTATCGTTGTATTTTTCCATCAACAGATGTGCACTAGAGCACCTGTGTGTTACATGACATATCACATGATTTACCAAATGGGATCATGCGAAATGTCATGTGATACATTGGGTACCAGAGGTAGGCCCACAACTTTTAACTGCACGGGACCCTGGCTTCTCTTAATCCGCCCCTGAAAGTCATAATGGCATCTAGACAAGATGGAGATGGAAAGAAAGAGATGACTCCATAGAAGATGTCACCATCACCAATAATGTACCTGGATGTAATTTTTTATTATTGATACTGACTTCGTCTCATCATTGCTGTGGTTCCTGTATTGTTCGCACTCTGATGGCTGTTAATAACAGCTCCAAGTATCTCCATATCATTGTTAAGGACTTACTGTGAGTTGTAGGGATTTAGGTTCATGCGATACAATTGTTTACGCAGCTGACTTGACATTATGATTAATCATTGTACCAAGCTTGCTCCTTGTATTCAAGTACTTTTGGTTTTGGTCATGTGCTTTTGGTTGTTCTGGTGATGTATTTATGTACTGATGGTAATTGAGGTGATGTAGTCATGTATCGATGGGGTGTCTGTTGATGCATTCATGTACTGATGGTGGTGCTAGTGATATATTCATCTACTCATTGTAGTTCTGGTGATGAATTCATGCACTGATGGTGATTCTGGTGACTTTTTTTTTTTTACTGATGAGGTTTATGGTACCATATTCATGTACTATTGATGGTTCCAGTGCTCTAGTTATGTACTGATGATGATTTTAGTTTCGTATTCATGTACTGATGATGGTTCTGATTATGAATATATCACCAGAACCATCATCACTACATGAATACAGCACCAGAAGAGCCATCACAACATGAATATGTCACAAGAACCAGAATGCATCATCAGAACCACCATTAGTGCATGAATACTGTACATCACAAGAACCACCATCAGTTTTGTGCAAGCTGTATTTACCTCATGGTGGAATAAAAAATCATCAGACGTATCCCTTTATCTATAATGGGGGTCTGTTTATTTTCCATTAGGGTATCTGACAAATGCTGGGCACCTTAATTGAAACCAAATGGCTCCCATAATAGTTACGCTATATTAGTTTCCATGACTTACTTGGATTTGACATTTAAAATATAGGATGTCAAGAATTAATATCTCAATTTTTTCCCCTGTATTGTATAAATGGTCTGCAAAAAAAATTGATTCTGAATCTAACTTTGAAATTGTGCTCTCTTTTAAATCACATTCCTAAAGTACACCACTTTTTTACTTTTGCTGACTTTTTTGTGAAAAAGGGAACAATTCAAATGGAAGTGGTCATCAGAGCTTTTTACCTAATCCACCTGAAGGGGAGATGCATTAGAGGTCCTGTTACCTTACCTCGTTCATCACAACACTTCTAATCCAGGTTTGACGTCAAGTGGAGCTGTTGCGCCCACATCTCTGACCTATACCTTTGCTTTGGAGTTGGGGGAAGGGCAATTGGCTTCATCTGCCTAGAGCACCAAAATACATTGTCCCCGTCCTGTATATATATATATATATATATATATATATAAGCAGCATCAGGATAAGGTAGATGCAAAGCCTCCTCCAAAAAAATGGGGCGACGCATGCGCCGTAGCATCTATCATCAAGCGCTGCTCTTAATCTGTATAAGCCCTGCCCACTGCTTGCTTGTACAGATTGAGAGCATGTCTTGCTGATAGATGCTACTGCACATGCGCCACTGGCAGTGCCATTTTGTTGGAGGAAAAAAAATTCAGCTCCAGCTAGATGGCGGCGGCGCATGCGCAGTAGCATCTATCGGTAAGAAATAGATGCTACTGCACAACACTATTATATGCATTTAGGCTTTTAGAGATTGTGACAAAACACTCTGGGATCGCCTTTGCTGGGGTCAAAGGACACGTGGTTTGTGCATTGAATCTGAGGCGTACAGCAGGTTTCTGAGCAGGCTGACCTCAGGTCAGATTTATTAACGTGAAAGCAACACAAAAAACAAAACATAAAAATAAATCCTAGCCTGTCCGGCACTAACTAAACAAATACGTTGCTATCTCAACATAGTAACATAGTAACATAGTAACATAGTAACATAGTTAGTAAGGCCGAAAAAAGACATTTGTCCATCCAGTTCAGCCTATATTCCATCATAATAAATCCCCAGATCTAAGTCCTTCTACAGAACCTAATAATTGTATGATACAATATTGTTCTGCTCCAGGAAGACATCCAGGCCTCTCTTGAACCCCTCGACTGAGTTCGCCATCACCACCTCCTCAGGCAAGCAATTCCAGATTCTCACTGCCCTAACAGTAAAGAATCCTCTTCTATGTTGGTGGAAAAACCTTCTCTCCTCCAGACGCAAAGAATGCCCCCTTGTGCCCGTCACCTTCCTTGGTATAAACAGATCCTCAGCGAGATATTTGTATTGTCCCCTTATATACTTATACATGGTTATTAGATCGCCCCTCAGTCGTCTTTTTTCTAGACTAAATAATCCTAATTTCGCTAATCTATCTGGGTATTGTAGTTC
This sequence comes from Ranitomeya imitator, assembly GCF_032444005.1. Lineage (NCBI taxonomy): Eukaryota > Metazoa > Chordata > Amphibia > Anura > Dendrobatidae > Ranitomeya > Ranitomeya imitator. Next base: position 597,168,144 of record NC_091286.1, read on the forward strand.
TCCCATCCCCTTTATTAATTTTGTTGCCCTCCTTTGTACTCTCTCTAGTTCCATTATATCCTTCCTGAGCACCGGTGCCCAAAACTGGACACAGTACTCCATGTGCGGTCTAACTAGGGATTTGTACAGAGGCAGTATAATGCTCTCATCATGTGTATCCAGACCTCTTTTAATGCACCCCATGATCCTGTTTGCCTTGGCAGCTGCTGCCTGGCACTGGCTGCTCCAGGTAAGTTTATCATTAACTAGGATCCCCAAGTCCTTCTCCCTGTCAGATTTACCCAGTGGTTTCCCGTTCAGTGTGTAATGGTGATATTGATTCCCTCTTCCCATGTGTATAACCTTACATTTATCATTGTTAAACCTCATCTGCCACCTTTCAGCCCAAGTTTCCAACTTATCCAGATCCATCTGTAGCAGAATACTATCTTCTCTTGTATTAACTGCTTTACATAGTTTTGTATCATCTGCAAATATCGATATTTTACTGTGTAAACCTTCTACCAGATCATTAATGAATATGTTGAAGAGAACAGGTCCCAATACTGACCCCTGCGGTACCCCACTGGTCACAGCGACCCAGTTAGAGACTATACCATTTATAACCACCCTCTGCTTTCTATCACTAAGCCAGTTACTAACCCATTTACACACATTTTCCCCCAGACCAAGCATTCTCATTTTGTGTACCAACCTCTTGTGCGGCACGGTATCAAACGCTTTGGAAAAATCGAGATATACCACGTCCAATGACTCACCGTGGTCCAGTCTATAGCTTACCTCTTCATAAAAACTGATTAGATTGGTTTGACAGGAGCGATTTCTCATAAACCCATGCTGATATGGAGTTAAACAGTTATTCTCATTGAGATAATCCAGAATAACATCCCTCAGAAACCCTTCAAATATTTTACCAACAATAGAGGTTAGACTTACTGGCCTATAATTTCCAGGTTCACTTTTAGAGCCCTTTTTGAATATTGGCACCACATTTGCTATGCGCCAGTCCTGCGGAACAGACCCTGTCGCTATAGAGTCACTAAAAATAAGAAATAATGGTTTATCTATTACATTACTTAGTTCTCTTAGTACTCGTGGGTGTATGCCATCCGGACCCGGAGATTTATCTATTTTAATCTTATTTAGCCGGTTTCGCACCTCTTCTTGGGTTAGATTGGTGACCCTTAATATAGGGGTTTCATTGTTTCTTGGGATTTCACCTAGCATTTCATTTTCCACCGTGAATACCGTGGAGAAGAAGGTGTTTAATATGTTAGCTTTTTCCTCGTCATCTACAACCATTCTTTCCTCACTATTTTTTAAGGGGCCTACATTTTCAGTTTTTATTCTTTTACTATTGACATAGTTGAAGAACAGTTTGGGATTAGTTTTACTCTCCTTAGCAATGTGCTTCTCTGTTTCCTTTTTGGCAGCTTTAATTAGTTTTTTAGATAAAGTATTTTTCTCCCTATAGTTTTTTAGAGCTTCAATGGTGCCATCCTGCTTTAGTAGTGCAAATGCTTTCTTTTTACTGTTAATTGCCTGTCTTGCTTCTTTGTTTAGCCACATTGGGTTTTTCCTATTTCTAGTCCTTTTATTCCCACAAGGTATAAACCGCTTACACTGCCTATTTAGGATGTTCTTAAACATTTCCCATTTATTATCTGTATTCTCATTTCTGAGGATATTGTCCCAGTCTACCAGATTAAGGGCATCTCTAAGCTGTTCAAACTTTGCCTTCCTAAAGTTCAATGTTTTTGTGACTCCCTGACAAGTCCCCCTAGTGAAAGACAGGTGAAACTGCACAATATTGTGGTCGCTATTTCCTAAATGCCCGACCACCTGCAGATTTGTTATTCTGTCAGGTCTATTAGATAGTATTAGGTCTAAAAGTGCTGCTCCTCTGGTTGGATTCTGCACCAATTGTGAAAGATAATTTTTCTTGGTTATTAGCAGAAACCTGTTGCCTTTATGGGTTTCACAGGTTTCTGTTTCCCAGTTAATATCCGGGTAGTTAAAGTCCCCCATAACCAGGACCTCATTATGGGTTGCAGCTTCATCTATCTGCTTTAGAAGTAGACTTTCCATGCTTTCTGTTATATTTGGGGGTTTGTAACAGACCCCAATGAGAATTTTGTTACCATTTTTCCCTCCATGAATTTCAACCCATATGGACTCGACATCCTCATTCCCTTCGCTAATATCCTCCCTTAAAGTGGACTTTAGACAAGACTTTACATAGAGACAAACCCCTCCTCCTCTCCGATTTTTACGATCCTTTCTAAACAGACTGTAACCCTGTAAGTTAACTGCCCAGTCATAGCTTTCATCTAACCATGTCTCGGTTATTCCCACTATGTCAAAGTTACCTGTAGATATTTCTGCTTCTAGTTCTTCCATCTTGTTTGTCAGGCTTCTGGCGTTTGCGAGCATGCAGTTTAGAGGATTTTGTTTTGTTCCAATCTCCTCACTGTGGATTGTTTTAGAAATGTTCTTACCTCCCTTCTGAGTATGTTTTCCTGGGTCGTCTTTGTTCGAGTCTAATGTTTTTCTTCCCGTCCCCCCTTCTTCTAGTTTAACGCCCTCCTGATGAGTGTAGCGAGTCTTCTGGCGAATGTGTGTTTCCCAGGTTTGTTGAGGTGTAGTCCGTCTCTGGCGAGGAGTCCATCATACCAGTAATTCACACCGTGGTCCAGGAATCCAAATCCTTGTTGTCTGCACCATCGTCTTAGCCAGTTGTTTGCATCAAGGATCCTGTTCCATCTCCTGGTGCCATGCCCATCTACTGGAAGGATAGAAGAAAAAACTACCTGTGCATCCAGTTCTTTTACTTTCTTCCCCAACTCTTCAAAGTCCTTGCAGATTGTCGGTAGGTCCTTCCTTGCCGTGTCATTGGTGCCAACATGTATCAGAAGAAATGGGTGGACGTCCTTGGAGCTGAAGAGCTTTGGTATCCTATCGGTCACATCCTTGATCATCGCACCTGGAAGGCAGCATACTTCTCTTGCAGTTATGTCCGGTCTGCAGATGGCTGCTTCTGTGCCTCTCAGTAGTGAGTCTCCCACCACCACCACTCTTCGTTGCTTCTTGGCTGTACTTTTTGCTGTCACTTGTTGCTGTGTGCCCTTTTCTTTTTTGCTTGCTGGTATTGCTTCATTCTTAGGTGTGCCATCTTCATCCTCTACAAAGATTTGATATCGGTTCTTCAGTTGTGTGGTTGGTGATTTCTCCATGGTCTTCTTGCTTCTTTTGGTCACATGCTTCCACTCATCTGCTTTTGGAGGTTCTCTGACACTTTTTGCACCTTCTGTGACCAGTAGAGATGCTTCTGTTCTGTCTAGAAAGTCTTCATTCTCTTTGATGAGTTTCAAAGTTGCTATTCTTTCTTCCAGACCCCGCACCTTTTCTTCTAAAAGGGCCACTAGTCTACACTTCTGACAGGTGAAATTGGATTCTTCTTCTGGTCGATCTGTGAACATGTAGCACATGCTGCAGCTCACCATGTAGGTTGTCACATCTGCCATGTTGCTCCTAGATCCTGCTGACTTGCTGTGTGTTTTCCTTCTTGTGTAATCTACTCAGCCAACCTCTCTTGCAATAATGTCCTACAGGCGCGCGGTTTGGTGATGCTTTCGAAGCAGCTGGTCCCGGCTGTACCCAACGATCTTCTAGCTTAGGGAGACTTCGCTTCTCCCAGAAGGCACCTGGAATATGCAAATTAGCCTCCTGAAGCTTGAATCCCTGGTTTGGGGGGGGCTTCTCCCACCCAGCTAACATCACACAGATCTTGAGCAGAGCTCTTCACTCATGTTTGTCTCACACAGGCAGGCAATCTGTGTGCCCCAAGCAGACACTGGAAACACCCAGCTGGTCATCTTTTATTCCTGCAATCATTAACCCATTAGCACCCTGAAGATACTGAGTGGCCTAATTCACATAGGACAAACACCTGGGCGAGATATACCTGCCTCCATCTACCACACCAGCATGAGTCTTACATATCCCCCCCCCTTGCTCAGACCACTCCGGTCGAGCAAGAACACTTTTGAAACAGTGCACTCGGGATAGGGCATCGGCGTTCCACATCTGCACCCCAGGTCGGTGCTCCACCGTAAAAGAGTAAGCCTGCAGGGCAAGGAACCACCGGGTTACCCGACTATTACGGTCCTTGTGGAGGTGCATCCACTTGAGAGGGGCATGGTCTGTGACCAGCCTAAACTTCCTACCAGCCAGGTAATACTTGAGGGAGTCGAGAGCCCATTTAATGGCCAGGCACTCTTTTTCAACCACCGCATACCTCTGCTCATGTACATTCAGTTTCCGACTGAGATAGAGGACCGGGTGTTCGACTCCGTCCCTCACCTGGGAAAGTACAGCTCCGACACCAGTATCAGAGGCATCAGTTTGTACCACAAACTCGCTGCTGAAATCAGGAGTCACTAGTACGGGCTGAGAGCACAAAGCCCGTTTCAGGCTGTGGAAGGCCTCTTCAGCAGCTGAGGTCCATTTTACCATGACGGAACCCTTCCCCTTGGTAAGATCCGTCAAGGGAGTAGCCATGGCTGCAAAATTGGGTATGAACCGGCGATAATAGCCAGCAATCCCCAGGAAAGCCTGCACTTGTTTCTTGTTCACTGGTTGTGGCCAGCCCTGAATTGCCTGTATTTTGTCGATCTGGGGTTTAACCACTCCTCGGCCAATCACGTAGCCCAAGTATCGGGCTTCTTCAAGCCCGATGTGGCATTTCTTGGGGTTTGCCGTTAAACCTGCATCTCGCAGGTCATGAATCACCGCTTGTACCTTCTGGAGATGAGTTTCCCAGTCCATGCTGTAAATTACGATGTCATCCAGGTAGGCAGAAGCGTACTGTCTGTGAGGCCTCAAGACTCGATCCATCAATCTCTGGAACGTTGCGGGAGCTCCGTGAATTCCAAACGGCATATAGACATACTGGAACAGACCTTCCGGTGTAGCAAATGCCGTCTTCTCTCTGGCCGCCTCGGCCAGAGGAATCTGCCAGTACCCCTTTGTTAAATCCAGGGTCGTAATGTATCGGGCTTTACCAAGCCGGTCGATCAACTCATCGACCCGGGGCATAGGGTACGCATCAAATTTAGAAACTGCATTCAGTTTCCTAAAGTCATTACAAAACCGGATGGAGCCATCCGGTTTAGGTATCAACACAATTGGACTGGACCAGGCGCTGTGTGACTCCTCAATGACTCCTAAATCCAACATTGCCATCACTTCCCGGGAGACAGCTTCACGGCGGGCTTCCGGAATCCGGTAGGGCTTCACATGAACAGTGACGCCAGGCTCTGTGACAATCTCATGTTTCACCAACTTAGTCCGGCCAGGTTTTTCGGAGAAAAACTGTCGGTTCTGTAACAAAAATTGCTTAACCTCAGATTTTTGTCGTTCTGAGAGAGTCTCAGCAACCTGCACCTCTGGTACAGTAGGTGAACAAACCGGACGGGGCAGATCCGCCGTTAGGGCAGAGCGGTCTTTCCAGGATTTTATCAGATTCACATGATAAATCTGTTCCGGTTTTCTCTTACCCGGCTGGTACACTTTATAGTTCACTTCACCAACTCTTTCTCGGACCTCAAATGGGCCCTGCCATTTCGCCAGGAATTTACTATCCACTGTAGGGATTAGGACCAACACCCTATCGCCGGGTGCAAATGTACGGACCTTAGCGCCTCTATCATAACTTTGCCTCTGGGCTCCCTGGGCCTGTAACATATGGTCCCTAACAATGGGCATGACAGCGGCAATACGATCCTGCATTTGTGTTACATGGTCGATCACCGTTTTAAAGGGAGTGACTTGACCTTCCCAGGTTTCTTTTGCGACGTCCAGCAGTCCCCGGGGACGACGGGCGTACACCAGTTCGAAAGGTGAAAACCCTGTGGAAGACTGGGGAACTTCCCTAATGGCAAACAGCAAATAGGGTAACAAGTAATCCCAGTTCTTCCCATCTTTGTCTATCGCCTTCCGGAGCATCTGTTTTAAGGTTTTGTTGAAGCGCTCAACCAGGCCATCTGTTTGAGGGTGATAGACAGACGTACGCAACGGGTCTATTTGTAAGAGCCTGCAGAGCTCCTTCATTACCCTCGACATAAAGGGAGTCCCCTGGTCGGTGAGTATCTGTTTTGGAATTCCCACCCGACTAAACACTTGTACCAATTCCTTGGCGATCGTCTTGGTAGCTGTGTTACGCAAAGGGACGGCTTCCAGGTAACGAGTGGCATAGTCCACGATGACGAGGATATGTTGGTGCCCACGTGCGGATCGGGGAAGGGGCCCAACCAAATCCATCCCAATTCTCTCAAAAGGGACCCCGATGATAGGAAGGGGTACCAAAGGGCTACGGAACTGAGATTTAGGGGCCGCGATTTGGCACTCTGGACAGGACTCACAATAGTTACACACATCACAATGTATTCCAGGCCACACAAAACAATGCAATATCCTTTCTGTGGTTTTCTGTACCCCCAGATGTCCCCCCATTATATGTCCGTGGGCCAAATCCAGTACCTTCCGCCGATAAGGTTTGGGTACCACTAACCGTTGCACTGTGTCTTCCCCTTTTTTTTCTACCTGGTAGAGCAAATCATTTTCAAGAACCATATACGGGTACGCTAGCCTAGTGTCAGGTTCTACGGGTACCCCATCTATCATTTTTACATTTTTCCTAGCCGGAGTCAGGGTAGGATCTTTCATTTGCTCGCTGTGGAAGTCATCCACCTGGACTCCCAAATCTGGCAGGCAGGGTGCCGGATGGCTGTCTGCCTCCGCCTCTCGCTGAGGTTCCTCAGTTTCCTCTGTTTCCCCCGCCATGACGGAGAAGGGGTACTGAAGGTTAGATTCACCAACCTCCCTAGCAACATCTTCCTGTGGGGTCTCCTCTAGGGACTCGGGACCTCCAGATGGCATGGGAGAAGATTCACGGGTACAGCTACCGTGAAGGAGCAACTGATTCTCCCACAACTGCCAGAAATAGGGAAAATCCCTGCCCAGGATTACATCCTGTAACAATGCGGGGACGAGTCCCACTTTGTGCTGCACTGACCCATAGGGAGTAGAAATCCATATGACCGCTGTTAAGTACGAGCGGGTGTCACCATGCACACACGTCACAGAAAACTTGTCAGACGGACCAGACGGAAGTGCCACCAGACTAGCTTTCACCAGAGTCACCACACTTCCAGAGTCTAGTAATGCCACAACATTTTTCCCATCAACAGATAATTCACACAGGTGTTTCACTGTATCATTTTGACCCGCATTCACACTCACTAGCTGTGTAACCAAAGACATGCGTTTTCTAGAGTCTATAACGTCGCACTGCATGGGTTCAGCGGTAACAGGACAGTTTGCAGAAACATGACCCTTCTCATGGCAGCGGAAACACCTAACAGGTCCCCTACTGAGACCACCGTCCAATACTCTTGGTCTCGGAGTGCGAGCAGTCTTGGACTCCTCCCCCACAGTTTTAAGCGATTTTCCTTCACCCGTGGTCCCTGGAACAGTCTTACCGGTTCCACGAGGAGGAGGCACAGACCGGGAGTTGGCGGTGTCGTCGGGAAGTCCTTCTGCCACGGAATAACGCTCGACCAACTCCACAAGTTGATCCGCTGTCGTGGAATTTCCTTGGCTTACCCACCTTTTCAGCGCTGGGGGTAGTACTCTCAGGTACTTGTCCAGGACAACCCGCTGGATTATTTCGGGTATTGTCAGTACCTCGGGTTGCAGCCATTTCTTTGTCAAGTAGATCAGGTCGAACATCTGAGACCGCGCCGGTTTATCTTGCTGGTATGTCCACTGATGTACCCTCTGTGCACGGACAGCCGTCGTCACACCCAGCCGGGCCAGGATCTCAGCTTTCAGCTTCTCAAAGTCCTGAGCGACCTCCGGGTCCAAATCATGGTAAGCTTTTTGGGCCTCGCCGGAGAGAAACGGGGCAATCAAATCGGCCCATCGTGCCTTCGGCCACTTCTCTCTCAATGCCGTCCGCTCAAACGTTGTCAGGTATGCCTCGACGTCATCTTCTGCAGTCAGCTTTTGCCAGTATCGACTCACATGGATCCTTCTGGACTCTGCTTCCGGGTCAGCATCAGGCATGCTCACCAGGCGCTGCGCCACCTGTTGGAGAAGTTGGCGGTCTGCAACCGTCATGTCCAGTAACTCCTTCAGCTGTGTGGCCATCAAGCGATTAGCTTCGTGCTGTGCGGCAGTGGCCTGCTGTTGTACGGCAGTGGACTGTACTAAGGCTTTCACCACGTCTTCCATGCTGTCGCCTGTGCCACGGTATGCCCGCGTTCTCCACCACAATGTGACAAAACACTCTGGGATCGCCTTTGCTGGGGTCAAAGGACACGTGGTTTGTGCATTGAATCTGAGGCGTACAGCAGATTTCTGAGCAGGCTGACCTCAGGTCAGATTTATTAACGTGAAAGCAACACAAAAAACAAAACATAAAAATAAATCCTAGCCTGTCCGGCACTAACTAAACAAATACGTTGCTATCTTAACAACTGGGGGGGCTTCTCCCACCCAGCTAACATCACACAGATCTTGAGCAGAGCTCTTCACTCACGTTTGTCTCACACAGGCAGGCAATCTGTGTGCCCCAAGCAGACACTGGAAACACCCAGCTGGTCATCTTTTATTCCTGCAATCATTAAACCATTAGCACCCTGAAGATACTGAGTGGCCTAATTCACATAGGACAAACACCTGGGCGAGATATACCTGCCTCCATCTACCACACCAGCATGAATCTTACAAGATCTTTTCATCTTCAACTTGATTAATTGTTCACAATAACAGTAATTTTTACCAGGGGTGCCCAAACTTTTATATCTCTCTGTAATTAGATTGGACGTCCAAAGGTCATTCATCGGATATGGAGTAGTCAGGATTATTAACCCGATGATATCATGTCAGTAGCCACTTGTTACAGCGTTGAGCCTAGTGAGTTACTGATGAATGGACATACTATATTTTTTGTATCAGTAGTTCTAATGGAAAAGCACGCGTGGGCACAATACACAAAACAGGTGTAGATAGTTTTTCTGTCTGTAGGTTTCTCGCCTTATTTTGACATACAAATATTTATCCAAATTTAATGTTTAAGTGATCTAAGATAGTTCACATCTTAATATTTCACTATGTTCAGTGCATGTGTAAGACAAATCTCTTTGTGTGTGCTGGAAGTAGAGCTCGGGGGTATGCTATACAGTGGCCTATATTGGCTACGAATTCCCAAAAGCGTACCGTACTTGGGGTGGGCTCTTATATTGAAATGATTTGTTGACACCTGTGGAGAAAAAGGTGTGTAACACTCCGTTGGCATTCTGTACATCAAGCCATTCAAAGCCTGTGGTCATTATCGGAGCGCGTCCAGACATACAGCCAAACCAAGATGTGAACATATTGTACAGCTGTCTGACTTTACATAAAACCCACCAATAATATAAGGAGTGGAAGACAATAATATTTATATAAGGGCCTCCCAATAGATGAAGGACTGAACATGTTGGATTTCAATATGTGCAATCTTTTCTTCACGTGGTGGGTAAGGAGCTGAGTATTTTTTCAGCTGAACGTTTATGGTCATGTCATGTAGTATAGCTGTGACATTAGTGGCCAGCTTAAAAGGACTGTTCTATAAACAATATATCACCTGTCTATAGGATAGGTGATAAATGTATAGTTTTTAAGGGTCTGACCTCTGGGAACAGCATCAATTACAAGACTGGGGGTCCAAGATTCCCCTACCTGAATAAAGCGGTAGTGAGCATGTGCGATCACTGCTCTATCCATTGTCTATAGGAGTGGTGGTCTCACCTGCTCACTATGATTCCAATTCACACAGGGGACGTCTCGTGATCAGTGGCCATACCTGCGCTTACCAATGATCATGCAGCCTGTCAGTAGGTGATAAATGTGTGTGGGTAGACTTGTTCTCCAGAGAAAATTATTACCCATCCGCAAGATACGATAAGTGATAACCTATTATTCAGCAGGATCTGACCGCTGGGGCCTGCACCGATCGGCAGAACGGGTAATTTTTAACCCCGATGGGGCACTTTTATCCCCATTTAGAGTTGAGCGACCTTGACCTTTTTAGAGTCGAGCCGGGTTTTGCGAAACCCGACTATGTCCAAAGTCGGGTCGAGTGAAATCGGCCGATTATGACGTAAAGTCGGGATCGACCGAAACACGAAACCCAATGCAAGTCAATGGGGCAGCATAGTCGGCAGTGAGTGGGGGCCAGGAAAACACCTAGAGTGCCCATTTTAATGTCAAAACCATCCATTCTTCTTAATGAAGCTTGTCAAGCGTAATTTACCTTAAAATAATTGGAAGGCATTTGAAATTGGGGGTCATTTGGCTAAAGTTGTGGGGGGTAGGGCTGGTTCAAGTAATTAGTGGGCCCAGTAAATCTGGACCACGTCACGGCAGTGGAGCAGGGAGAGGTAAGTATTTCAACTTTGCAAGTGCTGTGATCCTGAGCAAGCAGGGGGGGCCCACTCGTTGGCATTGGCACTGGCACAGGGCCCCTCAAAGTACAGCGGTGTGTTTGCACGGCGGGGGCGCCTCCCACCGGCAGCAACACTTTTGCGTACTATGAGAGGCCCTGTGCCAGTGACGTCGCCAACTAGTATTCCTCCCCCCACCTGATGAAGGAACCTGCACTTTCATCTGCACCTTCCTCTTTGTCCCCGTGTAAGGTGGTATGGTATGCGGGAAGAGCAACCTGACTTTCAGCAGGGTCACAATGTTGTTGTGTAGCGTGCACGGGGAATGTTGCGTTATGGGTCAATGTACCAGCAGACTCATCTATCACTGGCTGGGCAATGGGCACGATGAAGTGGAAACACAGATATAGGCCCAAAGAATAAAGTGGGCTAAATGCAGTTCAAAATTGGTAACACAGGAATAACCAGGGGGCATTGCAGTGGAGGACAACTGGAATGAGAGGCTGACACAGAGAGTAGGGCCAAATCAGTAAGTAGTCGAAATGCAGTTCAAAATTGGCAACTGTAGTAAACAGGCGGCACAGCTTTGTTCAGTGGAGGAGAACAGCAAGGAGTGGCAGACACCGATAGTAGGCCCCAACCCAACTAGTAGGCCAAATGCAGTCTAACATTAACAACTACTTAACGAGAGGCTGAAAATGGAATTTCAGGACAGGAAACCAGGAGAACAGCAAGGAGTGGCAGACACCGATAGTAGGCCCCAAACCAACTAGTACGCCAAATGCAGTTGTTCCATTTAACCACAATTTAATGAGAGCCTGAAGATAGAAGCTCAGGAAAGGCAACCTGGGGAACACCTTGGAGTGTAACACACCATCTCTCTCCACCCCATACCCATTTTGTAGGCCTAATGCTGTGTACTTTTCTACAACTACTAAACGAGAGTCGGAAGACCGAAGCAATGGCAAGGAAACCTGGGGAACACCTTGGAGTGTAACACACCATCTCTCTCCACCCGATACCCATTTTGTAGGCCTAATGCAGTGTAGTTTTCTACAACTACTAAACGAGAGTCGGAAGATCGAAGCAATGGCGAGGAAACCTGGAGAACACCTTGGAGTGTAACACACCATCTCTCTCCACCCCATTCCCCATTTTTTAGGCCTAATGCAGCCTACTTTCCGACACCTACTAAACGAGAGCATGAAGATCGAAGCTCAGGAAAGGCAACCTGGGGAACACCTTGGAGTGTAACAACAACCTCTCTCTACACCACGGAAGGGCTGATTCTTAGGAAGGAAGGCTGTTGTAAATAAGCATTGCGCGTCCGAGGGTGATTATATTCTTATTCGGTATCTACTCACCCTCGGACGCGCCATGCTTCTTGATTTGTAATTAATGTTTATTTGCAATGTGCTTTTGACTTACTCAATTATTTTTTTAATTATTGATTTTATTAAATTAATAGTTTAACATCTTATTGGAAATAATTTAAAGGAGACGCGACAGGACAACACTCGGTGGATGCCATATCTGTGTTAACAACTCCAAAAAACTTTCAGTTAACTTCTTGCAGGAGAAAGAAATTGTAGCTGTTGGACCTTTGTAGTACAGTTCCAGATATTTGTTGTGTGTTTGTTTTGATTGTTAAAATGTCTGCATTTGAGATCTCAACACGATCTTATTTTTTATAATCAAATTAATTTTTTAAATATTTTATTAGGTTGGTTCAAGGGGTACACGGGCCGCAGTAGACAGGTCAGTGGAGGCCTAGTGGAAGGAGGGACCGCAGATGCGCCACTGTTTCACCCATACACAATTAGTAGGCCTAATGCAGCGTAGTTTCCAACAGCTACTAAACGAGAGCCGGAAGATCGAAGCTCAGGAAAGGCAACCTGGGGAACACCTTGGAGTGTAACAACAACCTCTCTCTACACCACGGAAGGGCTGATTCTTAGGAAGGAAGGCTGTTGTAAATAAGCATTGCGCGCCCGAGGGTGATTATATTCTTATTCGGTATCTACTCACCCTCGGACGCGCCATGCTTCTTGATTTGTAATTAATGTTTATTTGCAATGTGCTTTTGACTTACTCAATTATTTTTTTAATTATTGATTTTATTAAATTAATAGTTTAACATCTTATTGGAAATAATTTAAAGGAGACGCGACAGGACAACACTCGGTGGATGCCATATCTGTGTTAACAACTCCAAAAAACTTTCAGTTAACTTCTTGCAGGAGAAAGAAATTGTAGCTGTTGGACCTTTGTAGTACAGTTCCAGATATTTGTTGTGTGTTTGTTTTGATTGTTAAAATGTCTGCATTTGAGATCTCAACACGATCTTATTTTTTATAATCAAATTAATTTTTTAAATATTTTATTAGGTTGGTTCAAGGGGTACATGGGCCGCAGAAGACAGGTCAGTGGAGGCCTAGTGGAAGGAGTGACCGCAGACAGGCATCGAAGGCCTAAAATAATCACACATGGCTGTAGGCAATTTTAAATTGGTTCCAGGGGTACACGGGCAGCAGTGGTGTGGTCAGTGGAGGCCTAGTGGAAGGAGTGACCGCAGACAGGCATCGAAGGCCTAAAATAATAACACATGGCTGTAGGCAATTTTAAATTGGTTCCAGGGTTACACGGGCAGCAGTGGTGTGGTCAGTGGAGGCCTAGTGGAAGGAGTGACCGCAGACAGGCATCGAAGGCCTAAAATAATCACACATGGCTGTAGGCAATTTTAAATTGGTTCCAGGGGTACACGGGCAGCAGTGGTGTGGTCAGTGGAGGCCTAGTGGAAGGAGTGACCACAGACAGGCATCGAAGGCCTAAAATATTAACACATGGCTGTAGGCAATTTTAAATTGGTTCCAGGGGTACTTGGGCAGCAGTGCCCTGGTCAGTGTAGTAGTAGTTGAAAGAATGGACCGCAGACAGGCATCGAAGGCCTAAAATAAAAAAATTGGGCTGGCTGTAGGCAATTTTAAATTGGTTCCAGGGGTACACGGGCAGCAGTGGTGTGGTCAGTGGAGGCCTAGTGGAAGGAGTGACCGCAGACAGGCATCGAAGGCCTAAAATAATAACACATGGCTGTAGGCAATTTTAAATTGGTTCCAGGGTTACACGGGCAGCAGTGGTGTGGTCAGTGGAGGCCTAGTGGAAGGAGTGACCGCAGACAGGCATCGAAGGCCTAAAATAATCACACATGGCTGTAGGCAATTTTAAATTGGTTCCAGGGGTACACGGGCAGCAGTGGTGTGGTCAGTGGAGGCCTAGTGGAAGGAGTGACCACAGACAGGCATCGAAGGCCTAAAATATTAACACATGGCTGTAGGCAATTTTAAATTGGTTCCAGGGGTACTTGGGCAGCAGTGCCCTGGTCAGTGTAGTAGTAGTTGAAAGAATGGACCGCAGACAGGCATCGAAGGCCTAAAATAAAAAAATTGGGCTGGCTGTAGGCAATTTTAAATTGGTTCCAGGGTTACACGGGCAGCAGTGGTGTGGTCAGTGGAGGCCTAGTGGAAGGAGTGACCGCAGAGAGGCATCGAAGGCCTAAAATAATCACACATGGCTGTAGGCAATTTTAAATTGGTTCCAGGGGTACACGGGCAGCAGTGGTGTGGTCAGTGGAGGCCTAGTGGAAGGAGTGACCACAGACAGGCATCGAAGGCCTAAAATATTAACACATGGCTGTAGGCAATTTTAAATTGGTTCCAGGGGTACACGGGCAGCAGTGGTCTGGTCAGTGGAAGTCTAGTGGAAGGAGTGACCGCAGACAGGCTTCGAAGGCCTAACATAACAAAAATGTCAAAACAATGGTATTGTCAGTGCCAGGCATTGAAGGATGTCAGCGCCTAGACTACACATTGGTGAAGCTGTGAGAGATAATTTTGCTAGTGGTAGAGCACTGTTTGAGCTGGGGGGGGGGGAACTGGCTTGTGGCCGGCGGTACAGGCACAGGGCCCCTCATATTACAACGGTGAGTCTGACGTTGGGTGCGCACCACCACCGCCAGAGACACTTTATTGTACTATGAGGGACCCAGTGGCAGTGCCGTCGACCAAAAGCGGCCACACCCACCTCTTCAGACAAACAGCACTCTCAAGGGTCCAAGCGCAAAGTGGCGATAGCACGACCCCGTGTGGGGAGTTTGGCCATTTCGTGAGGTGGAAACATGTCGTATGCTGGACAATCAGGTGAAGAAAATTACGAGATTGGAAAAGTCATTCAGAATAGTCCACAGGCAAGACCTTTTCATAGGAAAGCTAGGTGTCAGCCGGGCAGGGTGGGGCAAAAGATTTTGAAATCCAGTTGTGGTTCATTTTAATGAAGGTTAGATCATCTACATTTTGGGTAGCCAGACGAGTCCTTTTTTCTGTTAGTATTGAACCTGCAGCACTGAATACTCTTTCTGATAGGACACTAGCTGCCGGGCAAGCAAGCTCCTGCAATGCATATTCTGCCAATTCTGGCCAGGTGTCTAATTTGGATGCCCAGTAATCAAATGGGAATGACGGTTGAGGGAGAACGTCGATAAGGGATGAAAAATAGTTTGTAACCATACTGGACAAATGTTGTCTCCTGTCACTTTGAATTGATGCTGCAGTACCTGTCCTGTCTGCGGTCATAGAAAAATCACTCCACAACCTGGTCAGAAAACCCCTCTGGCCAACGCCACTTCTGATTTCTGCCCCTCTAACACCTCTGGTCTGCTGGCCCCTGGAGCTCGTGTGAGAACGATCACGGGCGCTGTGTGCAGGGAATGCCAGAAGCAAACGGTCAACAAGAGTTGATTGTTTTGTTGCTAATATTAGTTCCAAGTTCTCATGTGGCATAATATTTTGCAATTTGCCTTTATAGCGAGGATCAAGGAGGCAGGCCAACCAGTAATCGTCATCGTTCATCATTTTTGTAATGCGTGTGTCCCTTTTGAGGATACGCAAGGCATAATCCGCCATGTGGGCCAAAGTTCCCATTGTCAAATCTGCGGTTGTGCTTGGTTGAGGGGCAGTTGCAGGCAAATCTACGTCACTTGTGTCCCTCAAAAAACCAGAACCCGGCCTTGCCACGCCACCAATTTCCCGTGCCCCCGGGAAAGCTTCCTCATTAAAAATATACTCATCCCCATCATCCTCCTCATCCTCCACCTCCTCTTCGCCCGGTACCTCGTCATGTACACTGCCCTGACCAGACAATCGCTGACTGTCATCAAGGCTTTCCTCTTCCTCTGGTGCAGACGCCTGATCCTTTATGTGCGTCAAACTTTGCATCAGCAGACGCATTAGGGGGATGCTCATGCTTATTATGGCGTTGTCTGCACTAACCAGCCGTGTGCATTCCTCAAAACACTGAAGGACTTGACACATGTCTTGAATCTTCGACCACTGCACACCTGACAACTCCATGTCTGCCATCCTACTGCCTGCCCGTGTATGTGTATCCTCCCACAAAAACATAACAGCCCGCCTCTGTTCGCACAGTCTCTGAAGCATGTGCAGTGTTGAGTTCCACCTTGTTGCAACGTCTATGATTAGGCGATGCTGGGGAAGGTTCAAAGAACGCTGATAGGTCTGCATACGGCTGGAGTGTACAGGCGAACGGCGGATATGTGCGCAAAGTCCACGCACTTTGAGGAGCAGGTCGGATAACCCCGGATAACTTTTCAGGAAGCACTGCACCACCAGGTTTAAGGTGTGAGCCAGGCAAGGAATGTGTTTCAGTTGGGAAAGGGAGATGGCAGCCATGAAATTCCTTCCGTTATCACTCACTACCTTGCCTGCCTCAAGATCTACAGTGCCCAGCCACGACTGCGTTTCTTGCTGCAAGAACTCGGACAGAACTTCCGCGGTGTGTCTATTGTCGCCCAAACACTTCATAGCCAATACAGCCTGCTGACGTATGCCAGTAGCTGCCCCATAATGGGAGACCTGGTGTGCAACAGTGGCAGGTGCGGATGGAGTGTTTGTGCGACTGCGGTCTGTGGACGAGCTCTTGCTTCTGCAGGAGGACGAGGAGGAGGAGGAGGAGGAGGGGGTGCGAACGGCTACAGACAACTGTTTACTAGACCGTGGGCTAGGCAGAACTGTCCCAAACTTGCTGTCCCCTGTGGACCCTGAATCCACCACATTTACCCAGTGTGCCGTGATGGACACGTAACGTCCCTGGCCATGCCTACTGGTCCATGCATCTGTTGTCAGGTGCACCTTTGTGCTCACAGATTGCCTGAGTGCATGGACGATGCGCTCTTTAACATGCTGGTGGAGGGCTGGGATGGCTTTTCTGGAAAAAAAGTGTCGACTGGGTAGCTCGTAGCGTGGTACAGCGTAGTCCATCAGGTCTTTGAAAGCTTCGCTTTCAACTAACCGGTAGGGCATCATCTCTAACGAGATTAGTCTAGCTATGTGGGCGTTCAAACCCTGTGTACGCGGATGCGAGGCTAAGTACTTCCTTTTTCTAACCATAGTCTCATGTAGGGTGAGCTGGACTGGAGAGATGGAGATCGTGGAACTAGCGGGGGTGCCGGTGGACATGGCAGACTGAGAGACGGTGGGAGATGGTATTGTTGCCGCCGGTGCCCTAGATGCAGTGTTTCCTACTACGAAACTGGTGATTCCCTGACCCTGACTGCTTTGGCCTGGCAAAGATACCTGCACAGATACAGCAGGTGGTGCGCTAAATGGTGGTCCTACACTGCCGGAAGGGATGTTGCGTTGATGACTAGCTTCATTGGCCGAGGGTGCAACAACCTTAAGGGACGTTTGGTAGTTAGTCCAAGCTTTCAAATGCATGGTGGTTAAATGTCTATGCATGCAACTAGTATTGAGACTTTTCAGATTCTGACCTCTGCTTAAGGAAGTAGAACATTTTTGACAGATGACTTTGCGCTGATCAATTGGATGTTGTTTAAAAAAATGCCAGACTGCACTCTTTCTAGCATCGGATACCTTTTCAGGCATTGCAGACTGAGCTTTAACCGGATGGCCACGCTGTCCTCCACCAGGTTTTGGCTTTGCCACGCGTTTTGGGCAAGATACGGGCCCGGCAGATGGAACCTGTGGCGATGTTGATGCCTGCTGCGGCCCCTCCTCCTCCTCTGCTTCAGAACTGCTGCCGCCTGCACCCTGTTCCCCCAATGGCTGCCAATCGGGGTCAAGAACTGGGTCATCTAATAACTCTTCTTGTACCTCCTGCGCAACTTCGTCTGTGTCACCGTGTCGTTCGGTGGTATAGCGTTCGTGATGGGGCAACATAGTCTCATCAGGGTCTGATTCTTGATCAGCACCCTGCGAGGGCAATGTTGTGGTCTGAGTCAAAGGACCAGCATAGTAGTCTGGCTGTGGCTGTGCGTCAGTGCACTCCATGTCAGATTCAATTTGTAATGGGCATGGACTGTTAACTGCTTCACTTTCTAAGCCAGGGACGGTATGTGTAAAGAGCTCCATGGAGTAACCCGTTGTGTCGCCTGCTGCATTCTTCTCTGTTGTTGTTTTTGCTGAAGAGGACAAGGAAGTGACTTGTCCCTGACCGTGAACATCCACTAACGACGCGCTGCTTTTACTTTTACCAGTTTCACGAGAGGAGGCAAAAGAGCTAGAGGCTGAGTCAGCAAGATAAGCCAAAACTTGCTCTTGCTGCTCCGGCTTTAAAAGCGGTTTTCCTAATCCCAGAAAAGGGAGCGTTCGAGGCCTTGTGTAGCCGGACGACGAACCTGGCTCCACAGCTCCAGACTTAGGTGCAATATTTTTTTCCCCACGACCACCTGATGCTCCACCACTACCACTACCCTCATTACCAGCTGACAATGAACGCCCCCGGCCACGACCTCTTCCACTAGACTTCCTCATTGTTTTAAAAACGTAACCAAACTAACGTTATTTGTTGCAGTCACACAACTTACACGGTGAGCTATAACTTCAGTATGATTTAGCTACCCCTTTACAGGTTGGTGAGACCACCGCGAAAATCAGGCACAATGTTACACACTCTTTTTTTGGTGGCTGCAAATTAGAGAGATGCCCCACACGCAGGACTGTCACTGAAGCACAAATGTTAATATTAATGTCACACTATTATTTGTTTTTTATTTTTATTTTTTTCAGGAACACTTTAGAAACCCCCCCCCAAAAAAAAAATTGATTTTTGCAGGGAGAATTTAGAAAACAAATGTAACAAACTATATGCTTTCTATGGGCCACTGAGTGAGAGATGACGCACACAGGAATCAGGAGTGGCACACAAGCCCAGAGGCCAATATTTTTCTACCAATGATTGATGGAGTTATTTTCTCTGGTAGATTTTGGAACCCAAATCAAGGAAAAAAAATATAGGCTTTCTATGGACCACAATTGGAGAGAGAGAGAGAGAGAGAGAGAGAGAGATGGCACACCCAGGAGTCAAGACTGGCACACAAGCAGAAAGGCCAATATTAATCTCCCACTGTTTTTTTTTTTTTTTTTTTTTTTTTCAGGGAGACTTTAGAAAAAAAAAAAATAAAAAAAATATGATTTTATCAGGAAGAATTTAGAAACCAAATAAAATAAAATGATTTTTTCAGGGAGAATTTAGAAAACAAATAAAACCAAAAATAGGCGTTCTATGGCCCACTGACTGAGAGATGACGCACACAGGAATCAGGAGTGGCACACAAGCCCAGAGGCCAATATTTTTCTACCAATGATTGATGGAGTTATTTTCTCTGGTAGATTTTGGAACCCAAATCAAGGAAAAAAAATATAGGCTTTCTATGGACCACAATTGGAGAGAGAGAGAGAGAGAGAGAGAGAGATGGCACACCCAGGAGTCAAGACTGGCACACAAGCAGAAAGGCCAATATTAATCTCCCACTGTTTTTTTTTTTTTTTTTTTTTTTTTCAGGGAGACTTTAGAAAAAAAAAAAATAAAAAAAATATGATTTTATCAGGAAGAATTTAGAAACCAAATAAAATAAAATGATTTTTTCAGGGAGAATTTAGAAAACAAATAAAACCAAAAATAGGCGTTCTATGGCCCACTGACTGAGAGATGACGCACACAGGAATCAGGAGTGGCACACAAGCCCAGAGGCCAATATTTTTCTACCAATGATTGATGGAGTTATTTTCTCTGGTAGATTTTGGAACCCAAATCAAGGAAAAAAAATATAGGCTTTCTATGGACCACAATTGGAGAGAGAGAGAGAGAGAGAGAGAGAGAGAGAGAGATGGCACACCCAGGAGTCAAGACTGGCACACAAGCAGAAAGGCCAATATTAATCTCCCACTGTTTTTTTTTTTTTTTTTTTTTTTTCAGGGAGACTTTAGAAAAAAAAATAATAAAAAAAATATGATTTTATCAGGAAGAATTTAGAAACCAAATAAAATAAAATGATTTTTTCAGGGAGAATTTAGAAAACAAATAAAACCAAAAATAGGCGTTCTATGGCCCACTGACTAAGAGAGAGAGAGAGAGATGGAACGCTTAGTACTGGCACACAAGCCCAAAGGGCAATATTAATCTCCCTTTTTTTTTCCAGGGAGAATTTCTAAAACCCCCCCAAAAAAAAAATAGGCTTTCTATGGCCCACTATTTGTGAGAGAGATGGGACGCTCAGGACTGGCACAGATGGCACGCTCAGGACTGGCACAGAAGCCCAGAGGCCAATATTAATCTCCCTTTTTTTCTGGGAGAATTTATAAAACCAAAAAAATATTTAAATAGGCTTTCTATGGCCCACTATTTGTGAGAGAGATGGCACGCTCAGGACTGGCACAGATGGCACGCTCACAACTGGCACACAAGCCCAGAGGCCAATATTAATCTCCCTTTTTTCAGGGAAAATTTATAAAACCAAAAAAAAAATTAAATAGGCTTTCTATGGCCCACTATTTGTGAGAGAGATGGCACGCTCAGGACTGGCACAGATGGCACGCTCACAACTGGCACACAAGCCCAGAGGCCAATATTAATCTCCCTTTTTTCAGGGAAAATTTATAAAACCAAAAAAAAAATTAAATAGGCTTTCTATGGCCCACTATTTGTGAGAGAGATGGGACGCTCAGGACTGGCACAGATGGCACGCTCAGGACTGGCACAGAAGCCCAGAGGCCAATATTAATCTCCCTTTTTTTCTGGGAGAATTTATAAAACCAAAAAAATATTTAAATAGGCTTTCTATGGCCCACTATTTGTGAGAGAGATGGCACGCTCAGGACTGGCACAGATGGCACGCTCACAACTGGCACACAAGCCCAGAGGCCAATATTAATCTCCCTTTTTTCAGGGAAAATTTATAAAACCAAAAAAAAAATTAAATAGGCTTTCTATGGCCCACTATTTGTGAGAGAGATGGCACGCTCAGGACTGGCACAGATGGCACGCTCACAACTGGCACACAAGCCCAGAGGCCAATATTAATCTCCCTTTTTTTCTGGGAGAATTTATAAAACCAAAAAAATATTTAAATAGGCTTTCTATGGCCCACTATTTGTGAGAGAGATGGCACGCTCAGGACTGGCACAGATGGCACGCTCACAACTGGCACACAAGCCCAGAGGCCAATATTAATCTCCCTTTTTTCAGGGAAAATTTATAAAACCAAAAAAAAAATTAAATAGGCTTTCTATGGCCCACTATTTGTGAGAGAGATGGCACGCTCAGGACTGGCACAGATGGCACGCTCACAACTGGCATACAAGCCCAGAGGCCAATATTAATCTCCCTTTTTTCAGGGAAAATTTATAAAACCAAAAAAAAAATTAAATAGGCTTTCTATGGCCCACTATTTGTGAGAGAGATGGCACGCTCAGGACTGGCACAGATGGCACGCTCACAACTGGCACACAAGCCCAGAGGCCAATATTAATCTCCCTTTTTTCAGGGAAAATTTATAAAACCAAAAAAAAAATTAAATAGGCTTTCTATGGCCCACTATTTGTGAGAGAGATGGGACGCTCAGGACTGGCACAGATGGCACGCTCAGGACTGGCACAGAAGCCCAGAGGCCAATATTAATCTCCCTTTTTTTCAGGGAGAATTTATAAAACCCAAAAAAAAATAAAATAGGCTTTCTATGGCCCACTATTTGTGAGAGAGATGGCACACTCAGGACTGGCACACAAGCCCAAAGGCCAATATTAATCTCCCACTGTATTTTTATCAGGGAGAATTTATACACCCCACAAAAAAAAATACAGAAAAATGAAAAGGCTTTCTATGGCCCACTATGTGAGAGAGATGGCACACACAGGGATGGCACTCTAGCAGAAATGCCAAATTGCCAATCTTAATCTCCCACCAAAAAAAAAAAAACAGGGAATGTCCTACAATTACTATCTCCCTGCCTGCAGTAATCTCAGCCAGGTATGGCAGGCAGCAATAAGGAGTGGACTGATGCACAAATGAAATAAAAAGTGTGGACAAACAAAAAAGATAGCTGTGCAGAAAGGAAGGAACAAGAGGATTTGTGCTTTGAAAAAAGCAGTTGGTTTGCACAGCGGCGTACACACAGCAATGCAGCTATCAGGGAGCCTTCTAGGGCAGCCCAATGAGCTACAGCGCTGAGGGGAAAAAAAAAAAAAAAAAATTTCCACTGTCCCTGCACACCGAGGGTGGTGTTGGACAGTGCAAATCGCTGCAGCACAAGCGGTTTTGTGGTTAATGGACCCTGCCTAACGCTATCCCTGCTTCTGACAAAGCGGCAGCAACCTCTCCCTAAGCTCAGATCAGCAGCAGTAAGATGGCGGTCGGCGGGAACGCCTCTTTATAGCCCCTGTGACGTTGCAGACAGCAAGCCAATCACTGCAATGCCCTTCTCTAAGATGGTGGGGACCAGGACCTATGTCATCACGCTGCCCACACTCTGCGTTTACCTTCATTGGCTGAGAAATGGCGCTTTTCGCGTCATTGAAACGCGACTTTGGCGCGAAAGTCGCGTACCGCATGGCCGACCCCGCACAGGGGTCGGATCGGGTTTCATGAAACCCCGACTTAGCCAAAAGTCGGCGACTTTTGAAAATGTTCGACCCGTTTCGCTCAACCCTATCCCCATTACAATAAAGCTGCAATGCTCTTGCCCAAACATCACTTCATTGATTCTCGTTGGGGCTGCCAAAAGCAGCCGAAGGAAGGAATGTCGCTGTGATCGAGCATGTGCACTTCCCATCATTATTATTATTATTATTTATTATTATAGCGCCATTTATTTATGGCGCTTTACATGTGAGGAGGGGTATACATAATAAAAACAGGTACAATAATCTTGAACAATACAAGTCACAACTGGTACAGGAGAAGAGAGGACATTGTAACTAGAATAATAGTGCTCCATTCTGATGATCGGTGGGAATCCCACTGCTCGGATTCCCAGGATCAAGAGGGTATTACCCACCACCACACAAACCTTTTAAGTCTTTGGCTTCTGCATAAAATTCTACTGTAGACACAATCATATCGAGATCACAGACAGACACAAGGACACCATGCCATCAGTACACAAAAATGTCATTGACTTTTTATTGTGCAGTTGACACTCATTGACAAAAACATTGGCACTCATTCACCAGCACAATACAAAAATACGTTGGCAGAATGTGTCTTCTCTAACATGGCAGTGAGCCGGGCATCGTCACAGAGCTAGGGTTTTGTGATCCCACTCCCAAGACTACATGGCACGGGGACAGGAGAACGCTTCCTTCAAAGCAAGACCATCCATGAAAAATGGCGCTGGTCCCAGTCCCATGGACAGACTACCCATATGGAATTTCCATGAGCGTTAATCCATTTCAAGAGTGCATTGCTTGGAAGAGGTACGTGGGGGAAACCTAGAGATCCCAAAAGTCTATAATATAAATATCGGATTCATTTTTATTACAGTTACTTCAATTTATTTCTTCCTAAATTTAGGAGATGATTCAGTGGTAATGAGCTCACACTGTGTTTCCCCACATTCTCACAAAACATTACTGGAATTATACATCTGCTGATGACTCATAAAGTGAACTTGTCGGCTCGGCTGAAGGGTCTGCTTCCGGAAATACTTGGATACCCCATAAAGTGTGCATGTTGGATCTTTACACTGCGCATTTCACTGCTACTTCTCCTAGAATATATGAATAAAAGGAGAACTGGGTGTCACCTTTCCCCTGTATCAAAGGGCTGTTTCCCCATGGAATCTGATGACACTGTCAGCGTGGATTGTATTAAGTCAAACTATATAGGACACCCCCAAATAGTGACAACCAGCTGCCAATGTAACCATAATTTTCTAGGATAATAGCAGTTACTATCAATATTATTGTGAAAACCAAAATCGATCAGCTCTCTCCTGGAAAATCAACTTGTGGAAAATAGATCATGAAAAATCAAGAAGGTCCCGGCAATCACTTACCTTTTTCCTTGATTCCTTTATTCAATGAAACTGGACGCGTTTCAGCACATCCAAAGCTTTCATCTGCAGTCTGCTCATTAAAGCTTTGGTTGAGCTTAAATGCATCTAATTTTGTACAATGAAAATGATTCGCCTCTACTCCCAATAATGTAAATTAGGTTTATTAGCAAAATTTGCTATTTATTTGCTTGCAATAACCTAATCAAACAAGAACAGCTTAAATAGTTAGACACAATTCATATAACAAGTGGTTGCTCCAAATTCAACATAATATGCCACCTTTGGTGACTGCTGCCATCTGAGAAATATTAAACTTCTTCATGACAAACCTCTGTAGCCCGTCTGGCTGTTATGACCTGCTAAAATGTGATGCATAGCCAGACACCAGTTTCTGATGGGTTTCCTCGTTAATTTAAGCCCACTCCTCATGGACAAACCCCTCCTGTTCACTCATATTCTTGGGTTTGCATGCTTTATCCTCCTTTAAATCCGACCAAAGATTTTCTATTGAGTTCAAGTCACTATGACAGTGACTGTGACCTCCCGAATCTTCCAAGACTTCTTCTGAAACCAAGCATGCAGACCCAAGAATTTGACTGGCTTGGGAGAAAATTGTCCTTGAGGAATTGGCTAAGATCCCTCAGGAACCTGCCATAAGCTGGTGTCTGGCTATGCATCACATTTATAGCAGGTCATAACAGCCAGATAGGCGAAGATGTTTGGGTCACATTTGCAGCAGGTTGTATCAGCCAGAGGAGCTCCACTAAATACAAAAGAAGCTTGTCAGGAATGGGTTGAATATCAGACTACAGTAGTCAGTAAAAAGGGGCATTTTTCGTTGGATTTGAAGAAACAATTTGATATATAAGTTGTGATGAGCTATTTATAGGGAACTTGCCATGAGACTCATGCTGTCCAAATCACTGGCTGCACAAATCAGACACTGGTTACCGGATTGCAGCTGTGTACATTTTACTCTGCATAGTCCCCGGCTGACTTTCATTAAAGTAGCTTTTCTCTAAAAAGCTGCAGCCATTTTGTGTAAAACATACACCGCTGCAATAACAAAGCCGGTATCTGGTTCATGCTGCGCGTGGTTCGGGCAGCATGAATCTCGTCACAAGTTCGCCTTAATTTGTTTGATTACGGTAGTTTTTTGCAAACAGCACAAAGTTTGGAAATTTAACTAAGAAGATTTCGATTACATCTGTACATCCATGTTCACACAGCATTTTAGCCTACATTTAGTGGCTCTGTCAGGTCTTATGTCTGAACCACAGCAAAATGGGATTTTAGCATATGCGCTGACGTGGCCATCTATAATATAAGAAGTATAGACGTGTCCTCCTGTCCAATGCCTGCAGCGCCTGCGCAGTAGACAGCGCATGCCGCACTACAGTGCCATTATCTCCAGGACGTCAGCTGTAGCAGCTTTTTCACTGGCGGTGATGAGAGAGTGCGTGAGAGAGCACGAGAGAGAGCACGAGAAAGAGCTTGAGAGAGCGAGAAAGTATGAGAGATAGAGAGCATGAGAGAGACAGCACAAGAGAGCAAGAAAGAGCGCAAGAGAGCATGCGCGAGAGACAGCGTGAGAAAGAGAGCTTGAGAGAGCAAGAGAGTGTGAGAGATGGACAGCATGAAAGACAGCACGAGAGATCCAGAGAGAGCATATGAGAGAGACAGCGTGATAAAGAGAGCTTGAGAGAGCAAGAGAGTGTGAGAGATAAAGAGCATGAGAGAGACAGCACAAGAGAGAGAGCGCGAGTGCATGCGCGAGAGACAGCATGAGAAAGAGAGCTTGAGAGAGCAAGAGAGTGTGAGAGATGGAGAGCATGAGAGAGACAGCACAAGAGAGAGATCAAGAGCGAGCATACGAGAGAGACAGCGTGATAAAGAGCTTGAGAGCAAGAGAGTGTGAGAGATAGAGAGCATGAGAGAGACAGCACAAGAGAGAGAGCGCGAGAGAGCATACGAGAGAGACAGCATGAGAGAGAGCTTGAGAGAGCAAGAGAGTGAGAGATAGAGAGCATGAGAGAGACAGCACAAGAGAGAGAGCAAGAGAGAGCATAAGAGAGAGACAGCGTGATAAAGAGAGCTTGAGAGAGCAAGAGAGTGTTGAGAGATAGAGAGCATGAGAGAGACAGCACAAGAGAGAGCACGAGAGAGTGCATGAGAGAGACTCTATTTTCATGAAGGGCATAGACGCGGCATGCGCGGACTAGGGTGCCATTTTATTAAACTGTCAAATAAATTGCACTGACACCCGCCAACAGTGTGCTCGCGGAGGGCATAGTAGCGGCATGCGCTGACTGAGGCGCCAAAATGAACTTTATTCTCCTCGTGAGAATGCGCTCTGTCATTCATAATTTTCAGTCGTATACGCTTACTGGAGGCGGGCACCAAGATATAGTCCACTATGACTTGCTGCCCAGGTCAACTAGGTGTATATGGCTGAAAATGACGCTCGATAGAGCACACTGTGACTCCGTCTGCATCTTTATAGTCAATGGCCCTGTCAGTGTATACACCCAACTCTTGCTGGGGCTCGGACATAAGGCCCGACAGTGCCACTGAACATAGGGTCAAGCGTGGTGAGAACCCTGCCTGACAGGGATGGCACAGCACAAAGTTGTAAGAAAAGATTCTCCAGCATTGTTATTTCATTGGGAATATACGTACTTAATAAAACCGACATGTGAGGAGACCTAACGGCTGAATCTGGGAATGTCTCATTATGTAATCTTAACATGGACAGCAAAGCCATCCTTTTGAGGGGAAATGGACTGCATATTAGTAATATGGACATGTAATGGTAATAATGAGGTCAGTCCACGGGTATCTGGGTGGTCTCTGGCGCTTGGCTCATCCCTTCCTCATTTTTTTTCTCTTAGAACGTTATTCATCCACATTAAAAGGAGATGTGGTGTAACCGGAGAAAGTATTATTACAGCATTGCTCGTAACGGACGTCCTCAATATTCCTTACTAAGTGACTCTAGGCTCAATGTACCGCTCACGGTGCCGCAAGAGTAGTCGCTCTGTCTAAAGACGAGGTATAATCACAATTACCATGTGACTGTAATTATTCTCCATTGGGAAAAGATTCAAACAGGGATAAATTATTCAAATTACATCCCCCCAACCACGATATTTCCAATAGTCACCCCTGCATAAAGGGGTTGTCCAGAATAAGCTAGGATATTAGTAATCAATATAAGATCAGTGAGGGTCCAACACCCGACATTCCCACCGATCAGTTGAAATCTACTCTCACAGTTGAAGGATAAAAGCGATGCACAGGGCGTAACACAGCAGAGATAAAGCGCAGTACTGGGCAGCAGCCACTAGGTGATGTAGCGATGTACGGGACTGCTGTGCTGCACCCCATCGCTTATATCCAGCCGCTGCTTGAGGAGAGGTTACCTGATCAGTGAGGATCACCCAGTGTCAGACCCCTACCAATCCCGTACTGGTCACCTATCATCAATTGTTAAGTCTCAAACATCCCCTTTAAGCACTGACATGGCTATCCAAGTCTATTCTGTGGCCCATTGTTTTCATATCTCTCATATCATGTGATATTTTTGACTGTTGTGAGTGAACACGGTTCATGGATACATAGTCCACACTTCTTTGTTTGTTTGTCATATCTTTATCTACTCTTTAGATTCTGTTCACATTTTCATTCTCCAACTCCCATAACAAAAAATTGGCTAGTCTGCGAAAAATTTTGGAATCCTCATCGATAAATGTCAGATACCTTAGGACTATTGGGATCCTTGAGGCTGATCTATTGAAGCTGCCATGACTCTGTAATGATTGGTCACCATAAAATCATTATGAATAGGGCGCTATTAATCACCAATAGCCAATCAAGCAGTGTCCACTAACCTGGCGGCCGTGTAGGCCTAGAGAGCACCCAAACTCCGCCGCTGCCTATCAACAGGCCATTCGTTCTATTGTGTTACCTAATGGCCATTCCCGCTACTGCAGCCTCTATTTTTATGACTAGGAGCTGATCTGCAGTACCGGCAGCAGCCACTAATCCTTGTGCGGCGCTGTGGTGTATGGTCTGAAGATGCTAATGACTAATCACAGTGGGGCCAGGACTAAACCGACATGATATTGATGACTTATTCAGACATAATTTTTTGCATACAACTGCTATCCGTGTTTTTAATAGAATTTTCATGGATAGCATTCACACCTACCGTATAATAGTGAATGAGGTCATTCACTCATCTGTTATTTTCTGTTGACTGAGTAGTCTGTGCAAAATCACAGGAAAATGTCTGATTTTGATCCGAGTGTTGCATCGGAATCAACAATACATGTATATAGGTCCGTGAAAAAATTTGGACAGCCCTCAGATGGCATCCAAGTGCAGGCTAATATTCACAGACTGTTACATATAAACGGAATAGAGGTTTTTTTTTCCCCTTTTCATGTACGAGGAAAACTGAGGACACTCGGAACCAAACTCTGACCAAAAATCACTGATGAAACTGAAAAAAAGGACGTTTAAGTGAGCCTTAAGGATGGGCGTTACAAACCGTGCCATCAGATAAGACTGCTGAAGGCTTCACTCATTCTGCAGATTGCTATGTACTACCATAAATAGAGGCTGTAGAAGTCCTACGCTAATTTGAAAAAAACCCTTTTGCAAAAATTCTTTATATATTGGAGATTTGGTGAAAACGAATGCCTCAAAGCCTCCAAAGAAGTAAGTTCTGATATGAAATATGATTTGTTAGCCCGTTACCTTTGGCCATTTACTTTTTACTTTTGAGAAATCTCTTGTCAAGATGTAGCCGCACTATAGGCCTACAGGTCCTTCTCAAAAAATTAGCATATAGTGTTAAATTTCATTATTTACCATAATGTAATGATTACAATTAAACTTTCATATATTATAGATTCATTATCCACCAACTGAAATTTGTCAGGTCTTTTATTGTTTTAATACTGATGATTTTGGCATACAACTCCTGATAACCCAAAAAACCTGTCTCAATAAATTAGCATATTTCACCCATCCAATCAAATAAAAGTGTTTTTTAATAACAAACAAAAAAACCATCAAATAATAATGTTCAGTTATGCACTCAATACTTGGTCGGGAATCCTTTGGCAGAAATGACTGCTTCAATGCGGCGTGGCATGGAGGCAATCAGCCTGTGACACTGCTGAGATGTTATGGAGGCCCAGGATGCTTCAATAGCGGCCTTAAGCTCATCCAGAGTGTTGGGTCTTGCGTCTCTCAACTTTCTCTTCACAATATCCCACAGATTCTCTATGGGGTTCAGGTCAGGAGAGTTGGCAGGCCAATTGAGCACAGTAATACCATGGTCAGTAAACCATTTACCAGTGGTTTTGGCACCGTGAGCAGGTGCCAGGTCGTGCTGAAAAATGAAATCTTCATCTCCATAAAGCATTTCAGCCGATGGAAGCATGAAGTGCTCCAAAATCTCCTGATAGCTAGCTGCATTGACCCTGCCCTTGATGAAACACAGTGGACCAACACCAGCAGCTGACATGGCACCCCACACCATCACTGACTGTGGGTACTTGACACTGGACTTCAGGCATTTTGGCATTTCCTTCTCCCCAGTCTTCCTCCAGACTCTGGCACCTTGATTTCCGAATGACATGCAAAATTTGCTTTCATCAGAAAAAAGTACTTGGGACCACTTAGCAACAGTCCAGTGCTGCTTCTCTGTAGCCCAGGTCAGGCGCCTCTGCCGCTGTTTATGGTTCAAAAGTGGCTTTACCTGGGGAATGCGGCACCTGTAGCCCATTTCCTGCACACGCCTGTGCACGGTGGCTCTGGATGTTTCCACACCAGACTCAGTCCACTGCTTCCTCAGGTTCCCCAAGGTCTGGAATCGGTCCTTCTCCACAATCTTCCTCAGGGTCCGGTCTCCTCTTCTCGTTGTACAGCGTTTTCTGCCACATTGTTTCCTTCCAACAGACTTACCATTGAGGTGCCTTGATACAGCACTCTGGGAACAGCCTATTTGTTGAGAAATTTCTTTCTGGGTCTTACCCTCTTGCTTGAGGGTGTCAATGATGGCCTTCTTAACATAGTAACATAGTTAGTAAGGCCGAAAAAAGACATTTGTCCATCCAGTTCAGCCTATATTCCATCATAATAAATACCCAGATCTACGTCCTTCTACAGAACCTAATAATTGTATGATACAATATTGTTCTGCTCCAGGAAGACATCCAGGCCTCTCTTGAACCCCTCGACTGAGTTCGCCATCACCACCTCCTCAGGCAAGCAATTCCAGATTCTCACTGCCCTAACAGTAAAGAATCCTCTTCTATGTTGGTGGAAAAACCTTCTCTCCTCCAGACGCAAAGAATGCCCCCTTGTGCCCGTCACCTTCCTTGGTATAAACAGATCCTCAGCGAGATATTTGTATTGTCCCCTTATATACTTATACATGGTTATTAGATCGCCCCTCAGTCGTCTTTTTTCTAGACTAAATAATCCTAATTTCGCTAATCTATCTGGGTATTGTAGTTCTCCCATCCCCTTTATTAATTTTGTTGCCCTCCTTTGTACTCTCTCTAGTTCCATTATATCCTTCCTGAGCACCGGTGCCCAAAACTGGACACAGTACTCCATGTGCGGTCTAACTAGGGATTTGTACAGAGGCAGTATAATGCTCTCATCATGTGTATCCAGACCTCTTTTAATGCACCCCATGATCCTGTTTGCCTTGGCAGCTGCTGCCTGGCACTGGCTGCTCCAGGTAAGTTTATCATTAACTAGGATCCCCAAGTCCTTCTCCCTGTCAGATTTACCCAGTGGTTTCCCGTTCAGTGTGTAATGGTGATATTGATTCCCTCTTCCCATGTGTATAACCTTACATTTATCATTGTTAAACCTCATCTGCCACCTTTCAGCCCAAGTTTCCAACTTATCCAGATCCATCTGTAGCAGAATACTATCTTCTTCTTGACATCTGTCAGGTCGCTAGTCTTACCCATGATGGGGGTTTTGAGTAATGAACCAGGCAGGGAGTTTATAAAAGCCTCAGGTATCTTTTGCATGTGTTTAGAGTTAATTAGTTGATTCAGAAGATTAGGGTAATAGGTCGTTTAGTCTAAGTTCACATTTGCGTTGTGCGCCGCAGCGTCGTCGCCGCAACGCACAACGCAAACAAAAACGCAGCAAAACGCATGCACATGCGGCCCCATGCGGCGCCAATGTTAAAGATAGGGCCGCACGACGCATGCGTTTTTTAAAAGGTCGGCGCCGCACAAAAAATCCAACATGTTGCGTTTGCCGCGCCCAGACAGGTGCGCCCTAACGCCGCATGCGGCGTAAAACGCAACACAACGCATGCACATGCGGCCCCATGCGGCGCCAATGTTAAAGATAGGGCCGCACGACGCATGCGTTTTGTTGCGGCGGCGACGCTGCGGCGCAAACCGCAAATGTGAACGTACCCTTAGAGAACCTTTTCTTGATATGCTAATTTATTGAGACAGGTTTTTTGGGTTATCAGGAGTTGTATGCCAAAATCATCAGTATTAAAACAATAAAAGACCTGACAAATTTCAGTTGGTGGATAATGAATCTATAATATATGAAAGTTTAATTGTAATCATTACATTATGGTAAATAATGAAATTTAACACTATATGCTAATTTTTTGAGAAGGACCTGTATAGTCTTACATAAGTATAGAAGAATTGTCCGAGGGTTTTAACATCTTTATGTTAAGAATGCTCACAGAATATTCCACAGATGTCGGATAGATACTGGTGCCACCTCTGTTACCTGCACATCTTGAGACCCTGGCAGTGGAGTGGTGGGCACACGTGTGGGCGCTCTCCATTCACTTCCTTCTGAGTTCTGAACATTTCCATGCAGATTTTCTTCCCAATTTTTGGAATGCCCATTGAAGCGAATGGAGGAAGACACCTCTTTATTCCCACACACGCATCTGTCAGTCATTTGTGGCATATGTTGTCCATACAATCTGAATTATCCAAGATGGATATAACCCTTTAAAGGACTTGTCTAGGGTGAGTTATTCGTTTCTCAAAAGCTGGAAATGATCCCACTGATCCCTCGCCTCTCCTGTCCTGATGCAGTCTGGTCCTCCGCTGCTCTCTTCTGCTTGCAGCAGTGATATGCTGTGACTGAAGCATGTGACCACTGCAGCCAATCAGTAGTTGCAGCACTTACAGACTATGACCAGTTATTGACTGTAGAGATCAGAGCCGAGCAGGGGAAAGAACATCATGGAAAGCGAGCGACAAGGAAATCAGTGAGGTAAGAACTTTTTTTTGTTTCTTAAAGGGAACCTGTCACCTGAATTTGGCGGGACTGGGTTTTCGGTCATATGGGCGGAGTTTTCAGGTGTTTGATTCACCCTTTCCTTACCCGCTGGCTGCATGCTGGCTGCAATATTGGATTGAAGTTCATTCTCTGTCCTCCGTAGTACACGCCTGCGCAAGGCAATCTTGCCTTGCGCAGGCGTGTACTACGGAGGACAGAGAATGAACTTCAATCCAATATTGCAGCCAGCAAGTAAGGAAAGGGTGAATCAAACACCTGAAATCTCCGCTCATATGACCGAAAACTGGTCCCGCCAAATTCAGGTGACAGGTTCCCTTTAAGTGTATGTTCACATGATGTTGTATTGTGAAGCCGATTCAATTCAAAATCCACAACAGCCGCTTCAAATAGTCTTTGATGTGGATTTTGAATTGGAAATACATCTAACTCATTTCCAGCAGGTAACACACCCCAAACAACCCCTTTAATGAGCTCTTAAAGGGACACTGTCACCTGAATTTGGAGGGTGCAGGCATGTACTACGGAGGACAGAGAATGAACTTCAATCCAATATTGCAGCCAGCAGGTAAGGAAAGGGTGAATCAAAAACCCCCAAACCCCGCCTCCATGGCTGAAGATTGTTCCCTCCAAATTCAGGTGACAGTGTCCCTTTAAAGGGAATCTGTCAGCAGGATTTTGCTACCTCATCTGATAGCAGCATAATGTAGAGAAAGAGACCCTGATTCCAATGATGTGTCACTTAGTTTACTGGGTGTAGCGGTTCTGACACAATCAGAGTTTTTAGATGCAGCATTCAGCAGTGCTGAGAAAGCTAACCCCGCCCACACCAGGCTCTCTGTATACATTGTCTATTGACAGTATGCTGCTTATCACAGGAGGGGGCGGAGTTGGATGACTTTGCACAAGGCAGCTAGTGACAGCAATGAGAATGTTCTAGTGATAAAACTTTCACTGTAAGCAGCCAACAACACACAGCCTAGTAAATGACACATCGTTGAATTCTGTGTTTTTATACTTTCCTCAAATTACATAGTAAAAATCTGCTGCCAGATTCCCTTGAAACTGTGGCCATATTGCGGCTCAAAGAAAGTTGGGACCAAATTCAAAGCAGAACATGTCACCTGTCACAAACATAGGTTTTTATGCCTCGTTACATGGAATGGCACATCATTTTTCTGCTGGTTGCACATGGCACAGCAGGCTGAAGTTAGAGGAATGCGTTATACCATATAAACAGAGCAAATGCTGAGACTTTGTAGAGACGTGTACATTTGGCACAAACAAACCTACTATATATCATGAACATCTAATATGGCAGCCGTAGTCGCTATAGGCTTGTACAGCTCCTGGTACCCCCACAATCAACTGATATTGGCAAGGAACTCTCCAGCCAGCCAGACAATTAGCTTTTATTGGCTGCTAATTACATGGCAGCCATTCACATCAGTCATCATCTGCTCCAGAGCCAAAGTTTCTCATTAGTGGCTTTCATCTTTGCCTCACAGATGGGAGTCCACAACAGGGAAATCTCCTCTATGATGTTCATATGCCCTAATAGATGAGATATAACACAACAGTTTTGAAAAACAAGAATACAATAGTTCTCCTATCTCTAGACCCCGGAGGTAAAGGTGATCCAGTGACAGAAATTGTGCTGATCCTTTAGCAGACACATTCTATAACATTACACATCAGAAGTTAAGAGGATCTAAGCGGTAACATCTCTCCTCTTGGAGAGGGCCATGTCGGCGTAAGGAGACTTATAGGTCTTGCAATGCTCCTCCTCAAAATTAAATATGCAATTTATCTATTCGGAGAGGAAAGGGGCAGGAACTCTAGTGCCACCTATTAGAAGAAGCAATTCTAAAAGCCAGTATCGACCCCTTAACAAGCCTTGTCACATGACTTTGGGTAAAAGCCAAACAAGACACTCCATTTGCAGAAACGTGTTTCTAGCTGTTTGCCGCTCCTCAGTACAAAGCAAGAGGTCTGATTTGACTAAATGAATTAGGCCACATTCACACGTTCAGTTTTGGTCAGTATTTTACCTCCTCATTTATAAGCCAAAATCAGGAGTGGAACGATCAGAGGAAAAGTATAATGGAAACACGTCACCACTTCTGTATTTATCACCGACTTCTAGTTTTGGCTTACAAATACTGAACGTGGCAATAATCTGATCAATTAGTAACCTGGTCTGTCAAATCTTTCTCGCCTCTATGTAACCAATCGCAACAAGATTCAAGTAGTTATAACGAAGTCATGATACTATAATAACACAACTAAAATAAAATAATTATATATTATATTAAAATATGTTCTTTAACTATGTTTATCTATTGTTTTCCTCCAAGCTTTGGGGAAAATCTCAGGTTTGGTCACCCCCAACAGTGGAATGTATAGTATGCAACACTGTTACAGACAGATTACAGTCAATAACAACGAGACATCAGGCCTCATTTAATGGGCGAGTCCAAAATTTCTTGATAGTCTTGACGCCCTAATCTTCCTAGATAGAGTTTGTAGCCAGCCAGGGCAAAGACGCTGACCATGATGACTGCTCCACCTATGACATCATAGACACTTGGGAACATGTGCAACACAAGAAGTTGCAGGATCATGGCCACCACGATCTCCAAGTGTTGCACCGTGCTAACCAAAGCTGGATGGAACTTATACAATGCATAATAGACACCAAGGAAGGCGACGGTAGAGCACAAGCAAATCGCCAGAAGGTAGCCCCATGTTTCTCCATCCAGGGGTATGATTGGTTCTTGAAGAATAAACATTGTGCAGGCTCCCCAAACACTTCCAGTCCACCCAAAGGTAAAAAGGGCTGTCCACATGCTGACCTTCTCTTTGATAGACCTGTAGACTATCATTGACAGTGCTGTGGTAAGGCCAGCCATGACTGTCATGGTGTAACCAAAGGCTTCCTTCCACACACCCAGAAAGGAGTTTTCTTCATTAACTATATTTGGAATCATAACCAAACATGCGCCAAATACGCTGCTGACAACAGTGATCAAGTCCACATTTGGCATATGTTCATCCAAAAGGAGGAAGGCCAGGATGGCACTGAAGACTGTGGTGGTCGCCCTCCACATAATGGTTCCATTGCTTGGTGGAACAATAGAGAAGGAAGTGTAGGCACAAGTAATGGAAATAACATTGCACACTCCATAGAAGAATAGTCGCAGTCTATACCCTGGGGGGCCAAACGGAGCCTCCTTATAATAACAAACCATGATAACGGATAAAACTTGCATAACGGAACGGATGAATATTAACTCCAGAGAGGGCACTTTGGAGCGGTCAGAAACCAATCTTGTGATGAGTGCCACACACCCATGGGCCATCGCTGACCCGAAGAGTACAGCCCACATTTTCCTGCTCTGAAATATAGAGCTGTCCGCAAAGCTTTGTAACTGCTGAGCCAGGTCATTATCAGGATCTTCTGACTGCTTTGGTCGGGCATCCATTGTCCCAAAAAAGGTTCTCCCCTTATTTTTGGCATCCCCTAGTAATCTTTTTTTGGGGTTCTCCTCTACAAAACCTCCATTGTCTTCACTGGTTTCTTCATATCCCTCATCTCCGGGTTGTGGATAGTGGGATGTGTATTTCACCGTCACAGTGTTCGGATGTATTTTTACTCTTTTCTTGGTGGAGTAAGGTTTCGATGGTGATTTATCCATGTCCTTGAATAATATTCTGTAAAGAATAACAAATAATAATTGATTTAAAATGAATGCAAACAATATGGTAAGTGAAATTATAGGCGCTTATAAACTTAAAGGGAACCTGTCACCCCCAAAATCGAGCTAAGCCCACCAGCATCAGGGGCTTATCTACAGCATTCTGTAATGCTGTAGATAAGCCCTCGATGTATCCTGAAAGATGAGAAAAAGAGGTTAGATCATACTCACCCAGGGGCGGTCTGGGTACAGTGGGCATTCTGGTCCAGGGCCTCCCATCTTCATAGGATGACCTCCTCTTCTTGTCTTCACGCTGCGGCTCCAGCGCAAGCGTACTTTGTCTGCCCTGTTGAGGGCAGAGCAAAGTACTGCAGTGTGCAGGTGCCGGGCCTCTCTGACCTTTCCCGGCGCCTGCGCACTGCAGTACTTTGCTCTGCCCTTAACAGGGCAGACAAAGTACGCTTGCGCCGGAGCCGCAGCGTGAAGACAAGAAGATGGGAGGCCTCGGACTGGACCGCGACACCCATCGGACCAGACCGCAGCGGGACCGCTAACCTCTTTTTGTCATCTTTCAGGATACATCGGGGGGTTATCTATAGCAGTCTGATGCCGGTAGGCTTAGCTCACCTTCGATTTTGGGGGTGACAGATTCCCTTTAAAAGATTGTATAGGAGATCAAAATGTCACAGTGTATATAGGAAACAAGGGAAAAACTATTGGTAAAGTCTATAGGCGCATAATCCATGTAGTGTAGAAATTCGACATAGGGGCTCATTGTAAGCGGCAAACAGAAAAATCTGCAACAACATTCTACAAGCATTCATGACAATGTTAAACCGGACTGTCATCACCTGAAACATGTATGTTTTAGCAAATACTTTCAGACTCGAGGAAATATCGACTCTGCGGGATGTTTCCCCATCGCTCTGTGTTGTGACGTTCCTCTGCTACTCCTCCTGTATACTTACGAATATATACAACTGGCTGAATTGGTGATTCAGCGATGATCGGGCAATGGCAGGGTGTATAAACACAACCCCAATAGTGGGATAACAGAGAGATGGCTTGATTAGCGCAGCACGTTGGCTTAGTGGTTAACACTGTGGCTTTACAGAGCTGGGGTCCTGGGTTCAAATCCCACCAAGGACAAAATATAGTATCTAAGGAGTTTGTATGTTCTCTCTCTGTGGGTTTCCTCATGGTTCTCCATTTTCCTCCCACACTCTACAGACATACTGACACAGAATTTAGATTGAGAGCCCCAATGGGGACAGAGATGATAGTGTCTGTATAGGCGCTTCATAAGTCAGTAAAAAAAATATGGGGTTATATGAAAAGATGCAGCCAAATTATTATTTCATAGGGAACATAATTAACAATAGATTGAAACAGAAATACCAGCAGTGGTGACAGGTCGTTTATAAATCAGTACAAGGGCACTTTTCCCAAATCCCAATTATATCATTCCTCATTCAGATGTCTGTTTTTGATGGATAGAACTCGTACCCATTAAGGATATGTGCAGATGATCTGGAGGTGGCAGTACATGTCCCCTGTGTCCATACTGCTGTCATCTATTGAACGCAGGTGACTCCTCTGTGATCACTGAACCGTGCAGATTCACTGTGTCCAATACATTGTACGGGAGACATTTTTGACAAGCTGTGGTCTGGAGAGACGTGCCGCATGTCCGTCTCCGCAGGTGATCCACGATCGTGTCTGGACGCATAGTGGACATGGGTTTTCTAGAAATCCCATCCACTAAGTTGTAACATTATTATTATTATTTATTGTTATAGCGCCATTTATTCCATGGCGCTTTACATGTGAGGAGGGGTATACATAATAAAAACAAGTACAATAATCTTAAACAAATACAAGTCATAACTGGTACAGGAGGAGAGAGGACCCTGATCGTCTGCACATACCCTATAGTCTGTGGAGCTGTTCAAATGTCCATGACACGGTCCGCAGAAAAATCAGAGACATCTGATTTTGATCCAAATCAGGGAACAAAATCATTTATGCAAAGTTGTGAAACACTTCAGAAAATAAAAATGCTTCCTAAAACAAACGCAGAAGCATTTCCTGAAATACATTACTCATGAAAAGCATATTGAAATTTTTGCCTCCAAAAAACTCAGTGCCAACCTAGCCTAAAATTTTCTTTATTGTGGATAAAATCATTTGTTGAATTTTACATCCCCTCTGTCTCCTGAATACAGCCAAATGACCACACTGTGCTGATTTCCCATTTTGCAGAGGTGTAATATAGCGCCTATAGCACTATCTGAGCCCATGCCGAACCTCTACTTCTAATTTCATGTTCTATAAGATGCTGTCCATTATGAAGCATTGATTGTAGGAGGACCTCTGTAATATGACGTCATACAGATACATACAGGCAGGTACGGACTGGGACAGAAATTCTGTCATGGCATTTGAAATCACACAGGCCCATGCTGTCCTCATCCCCAAGCACCAGATGGGATATATTACTAATATTACCCTGGATGGAGGAAAGGAAGATTTACTACAAGACCAATATTTCTAATGACACCCATGGACTGCTAGGGTAAGCAACGGAGTCAGCAACCTTGTGCTCCGTTACAACTTTTAACAGTATGGGTGTCTTTAGACATGGATTATGTTAACAATGTAGCAGACAAGGCAGCCCACAACCAGACAGGCCCTTCTGGCATTTGCCAGAATTGCCAGATGGCCAGTCCGGCCCCGCATACAGCCACACAAGAAACGCCAGGGGTTCCATCATTGTACAGAAGCTCTATGGGCTGCCATACATGCGCCATGCACACTGCTCTACTTTGAGGAACACGTTTTTGAGGAATTTGATTTGGAGACTTTCCGCTCAGTTTCTACTCCAAATCCGCCTCAGAAAATTCTGTGTGCACATAGCCTTAGAAGCTGATCGTGAGGTAAACCTTTCCAAACTAAGCATTGTCAACTCAAAAGGCTGCAAAGAACATTTCCAGGAAAACTCTTTGCGCACAAAGTCTTTTTGCAGTTTTCCGAGCAGAGACTTGCTCTCTTCTTACAAGGTCTTTTTTATTCTGCTGCAGAAACCACCTGCAAAATCTGTCAGAAAAAGGTTCAAAATAAATAAATATTCATATCCATGTAAAAATAGCTTGCTGTGAATATATTCAGGCTTTTATACACCTTTTTAAATACTTCAAGTTTCTAAAAATGCCAAGAAGTTACAATAAGTGACGGGGCCATTCTTCTGGCGTCAGAAGATGCTCTGCATCTTACAATACAAATCAATGAGAAAACGCAATAGACACCCGGAAGTCAGTCGTACCTTTTTGGAGCATTTTGCTATACTTTTTGCTTGAAAAAAAATGCGAGTGGTTTCTTCATTATTCAATGGAGTGAAAGAAAAAGCTACCAAAAAAAGACAGTGAAAAAAGGCCTCACAAAAACCATGCAAAAACACTCCAAAATTCGCCCCGTGGCCAAAACTGTAGGGAAAACACTCAAGAAATAATACAAAAAAATGCTTCATGAAAAAAACCTACAGCGATTATTGAAGTATCTTCTACTTGAAAAACTTGTTGGGTTTGCCTGAGTTTAAAACACGTCATGTGCACATAGGCAGTTTCTACTCAAAAAACTTATCCAAAACCGCTTCTGGAAACAAAAAAAATTCTCCAAGAACTCTTTAAAAATGGAGCCTTTTCCTGAACTGGTTTAAATTTGAAAAAATTGTGTTTTTCTGTTTTTGATCACCTCTAAAAATCTTTGTGAACAAAGCCTGAGCCTTATCTCCATGAATGACGATTCCTGCATGGGAACAATATGCATGAGCCACATCCAGTTACCATTAACTAAGCTAATATTAATGTTATGTAAAAGCTCTGATAGTATGGCAATGCTAGCACTAAAGCTGAAAAAGATGAATTTTAATTTCTTCTATAAAACTAAAATCCTAAATATATCAGCAGTAAAAAAGACCATTAACACCTCTTGTGATCTTGTGATCCTGTAACTTATTATGGCATGTGAGGCAGTGATCCCTGTTACAGCTAGGGGGTGCTGTATGTGCTCTCCAGAATGTGCATGGAAGCGTATTGAGGCCATGAGGGCATACTGCAGACACAGGTGTGGCTGTAATTAGAATAGTGAAGCAAAAGCCCTGTAGTAGAGGGGGAGGTGTGTCAGTGTTCGTTTGGAAGCAGACAGAGCTCTTCGTGTGTGGAGCAACACAGGAGCAAAAAGAACTGACACCCTGTGTCCCGGGCTGTCTTGTGTTGCCAGGCTGCAATCCGGAGGATAGCATGATGTGCACGGCGTGAGAAGAGACTTGGTATCGGCGGGCGGTCGCCCCAGGGAAACTGGACAAAGGGAAGTCTGGCCTGTGTAGGGACTGCAAAGGTAAAGCCGGTTACTGTGTATTTTTGATGGACTGTGTGAAGAAGCCATGTACTGTATATTTTCCTTTGGCCTGGATGAAGAAGCCGTTTACTATGTATTGCTAATAGACTGTGTGAAGTAACACAATAAAGAAACATTTTGCTTGAACGTGCTTGGGTCACTGCCGTTTCACTGCGTATGGTCCTACCGCTGCATCACAGGCCCCATTCCTGCTGATACCGACTATTAAAGCTGAAATATTGGTTCATGTGTGCCAAGATTTATGCTATCAATATTAATGGTGGAAAATGACGGATAAAGCACTGATTTAAACTGATGGTCATTTTAATGTAACATCTATCTCTATATCTCTACATCTATAAATATCAGAGATCAATCAGAACTGTCATAAAAGGGTCTTTGAGCACATTTTTAATTAACGAGTAGTCACTTAAAGGGACATTTATTCATTCTTAGCAGCTGTATCTCCAATGATTCATTAATCAAATGGTGGTGTCACTCCGTTGTCACCATTGTAAGGCCGGCGTCACACTAGCGAGTTTTATGGACGTATGAGCGCATTAAATACGTCTGTAAAACACGCATTCCACACGGCCCAATTATTCTCTATGCCCCAGCTCCTATCTGCCGTATTTTACTGATCCGTATTATGCGGCTTTCTACGGCCGTAGAAAATCGCAGCATGCTGCGTTTGTCACCGTATTGCGCAAAAAAAACGCCAATGCAAGTATATGGGGGCCTGAAAAATACGGATTACACACGGACCAGCAGTGTGACTTGCGAGAAATACGCAGCGGTGTTAGCGAGAAAAGCCGGCAATTCAGTGCGGTGTACAGTAAAATCACACTGACAGCTTACAGTAGAATAGGTGGAATAAATGTGTACACATAGAATAGATATATATATGTCATTGAGACACATATATATATTAATATTTCTTCCAGCGCTAGATAGCTTAAAAGCCGGTAATTCAATTGCCGGCTTTTGCTCTCTCCTTCAAAAACCCGACATGATATGAGACATGGTTTATAGAGATAATCATGTCATATCCCCCTTTTTTTGCATATTCCACACTACTAATGTTAGTAGTGTGTATGTGAAAAATTTGGCCGTTCTAGCTATTAAATTTAAGGGTTAAATGGCGGAAAAAATTGGCGTGGGC
Organism: Ranitomeya imitator; assembly: GCF_032444005.1. Classification (NCBI taxonomy): domain Eukaryota; kingdom Metazoa; phylum Chordata; class Amphibia; order Anura; family Dendrobatidae; genus Ranitomeya; species Ranitomeya imitator. The sequence continues at coordinate 597,209,568 of NC_091286.1, forward strand.
TCCCGCGCAATTTTCTCCGCCAGAGTAGTAAAGCCAGTGACTGAGGGCAGATATTAATAGCCTGTAGAAGGTCCATGGTTATTGCCCCCCCCCTGGCTAAAAACATCTGCCCCCAGCCACCCCAGAAAAGGCACATCTGGAAGATGCGCCTATTCTGGCACTTGGCCACTCTCTTCCCATTCCCGTGTAGCGGTGGGATATGGGGTAATGAAGGGTTCATGCCACCTTGCTATTGTAAGGTGACATTAAGCCAGATTAATAATGGAGAGACGTCAATTCTGACACCTATCCATTATTAATCCAATTGTATGAAAGAGTTAAAAAAAAAACACACACATTATTAAAAAGTATTTTAATTAAATAAACACACCGTTTGTTGTAATATTTTATTGTACGCTCAATCCACTGGCTGAAGACCCTCGCTCTGTGACAAAGAAAAAATAATAAACCAACAATATACATACCTTCCGTAGATCTGTAACGTCTCACGTTGTAAATCCATCTGAAGGGGTTAATTTTTTTTACAGCCAGGAGCTCTGCTAATGCAGCGCTGCTCGTGGCTGTAAACCCCAGCGAATGAAGGTAATGTAGGTCAATGACCTGTAGTTACCTTCATTCGCGGTGAGGCGCCCTCTGCTGGATGTCCTTCGAGCGTGGGAAAAAATCAGAAAAGTTCCCAGGCTCGAGTTCAAATGAGGACAACCAGCAGAGGGCGCCTCACCGCGAATGAAGGTAACTACAGGTCATTGACCTACATTACCTTCATTCGCTGGGGTTTTACAGCCACGAGCAGCGCTGCATTCGCAGAGCTCCTGGCTGTAAAAAAAAATTAACCCCTTCAGATGGATTTACAACGTGGGACGTTACAGATCTACGGAAGGTATGTATATTGTTGGTTTATTATTTTTTCTTTGTCACAGAGCAAGGGTCTTCAGTCAGTGGATTGAGCGTACAATAAAATATTACAACAAACGGTGTGTTCATTTCATTAAAATACTTTTTAATAATGTGTGTGGTTTTTTTTTTTTAACTCTTTCATACAATTGGATTAATAATGGATAGGTGTCAGAATTGAAGCCTCTCCATTATTAATCTGGCTTAATGTCACCTTACAATAGCAAGGTGACATTAACCCTTCATTACCCCATATCCCACCGCTACACGGGAATGGGAAGAGAGTGGCCAAGTGCCAGAATAGGCGCATCTTCCAGATGTGCCTTTTCTGGGGTGGCTGGGGGCAGATGGTTTTTAGCCGGGGGGGGCCAATAACCATGGACCCTCTCCAGGCTATTAATATCTGCCCTCAGTCACTGGCTTTACTACTCTGGCGGAGAAAATTGCGCGGGAGCCCACGCCAATTTTTTCCGCCATTTAACCCTTTAATTTAATAGCTAGAACGGCCAAATTTTGCACATACACACTACTAACAGTAGTGTGGAATATGCAAAAAAAGGGGGATATGACATGGTTTACTGTATGTAAACCATGTCTCAAATCATGTCGGGTTTAGGAAGGAGATAGCAAAAGCTGGCAATTGAATTACCGGCTTTTAAGCTATCTCGCGCTGGATGAAATATTAAAAAATATATATATATATATATATATATATATATACAGTATATATGTTTTTATTATTTTTTGAGCACATGGATCCCTTGTATATCCGTATGTCGGTTTTGCAAGCCTGCGAGAAGATCTCGCAGTACGGATGCCATACGGATTGCATACGGAGGATGCCATGCGCAAAATACGCTGACACACCCTTCCTACGGAGGAGATACGGACCACTATTTTGGGGACTTTTCAGCGTATTACGGCCGTAAATTACGGACCGTATTTTTATATGCTGAGTGTGACGCCGGCCTAAGAGGAAGGTAGCTTCCTGATTAGTGGCAGAAGGGCAAGAGAGCCCATAGAGCTCGGGTGGGCTTTAGGCCTGGGCAACTATAAGACCCCATAAAGTTAATCTCAAGGAAGTGCCCAGTCAGTTGTGTGGGGAGCAGCACAAAGGCAGCTACAGGAGTTACAGAAGATTGAGCTTCAAGTATGGAAGCTGTAAAGGTGTACATGGCAGGATAGACAGGCGGGTCACTCACCATGTGGCAGGTTCTAGCCTGAGTAGATGCTCTCAGATCCGGTGTGAAACGGCTGAAGGACCACCCAGTGGAAGTGAGCCTGGACAGGGAGGATGCCGAGAAAACGTACAGTGCGGCATGACCTGATCTCGGGCTGTGTGACAGGGAGAAAAGCAAGGGGAAATCTGTAATGACATGTAATGTGAAATCTGCTGAGACTGCTGTGTTGAACCTGGATGTACTGCGAAGTCATGAAAGTAAAGTTCTGCGTTATGAGTTACTACTGGACTGTGTCACCGTTATTACACATATGGCCAATGGTGACTCTGGAGAATCAAGGAAGAACCCTGGCGAAGCAGTGTATGGACAAACAAATAAGCTGAAAGTGAAACGTGATTTCTACGTGGAGGGAGGTCAGGGCATACAAAACATGACAAGCTCAGCTACGACTACGGCCCGTGGCTGACCTATACAGCAGAGCTATCCCATTCACTTCAATAAAGATACAGATTGGGATAATTGTGGTAAATTTCGGCGCTGCTGAATCAGTAGAATTCCAGAATTATTAGTACATGTGGCTTTATTATTCTACACGTTTCAGAATTCAAGACTTCTTCATCAAGAACACCACAGGAACATCCAATCCCTTCAATAAGAAAGCTCTGCAATACCTAATACATAGTTTCCACTTAGTAAAAGGTGTGCAGGTACATAAAGCAGCGCAGTCACAGGCACCAGGGCCCATTTGAATAGTTGACCATTGACTCTTGGCACCCCACTGATACTGATGGCCTATCTTAAGCACAGGCTACTAATTTTGTGAATCTTGGACAACTCCTTAACCTCTTCCCAACAAAGGATGTAATAGTAGCTACTAATGATCAGCGAGCACTAAAATGCTCGGGTACTCGAGTCAAGCAAATTGTAATGCTCAGGTACTCGAGTAACGAGTATAATTGAAGTGAATGGCAAACTCAACTATTTTTCCGGTGCCCACTCCCAGAGGTCTGGAGGGGGTCTAAAAATTACTAAAAATGATGCAAATAGCACTGAAATGGCATGGGGAAGACTCCTGAAAGCATCTCTGAATCGAAGGTTGCTGCTGGGAACAATGTTGTCAGAGTATTATGCCACTTTTACAGACTGACATGAAAATAAACAAAACCGCAGTTAAAATGGATTTGACTGGAAAAAATGTTAACATTCTTTCCAGGATAGTGACCTGCATATTAAATAAGAGAAAAAAAAGCTCTTCCCCACCGAGCTTTGTTCACACGCAGTGTTTTTGCTGCGTGTTTGCATTGCTTTCGATGGTGAAAAAAAATTCAACAGGAAATGTAACCCCTTAATGACCGCCAATACGTCTTTTAACTGACCTGAGATATAAGAGAATAGCCTCCCCATACAGATGACAATCCAGCAGCTGTCGGTTGTACATTATAGCTGACAACTTGCTGTACCAGCCACGATCAGTATTTGCACCATCTAAATCTGTTTAACCCCTTAGATGCTGCTGTCAATAGTGACTACATCATTATAAATGGTTAACAGAGTGTGGGGGCTTCTTCTTTGTCACAATTGGTGCCCTCAGATCATGATTTTGTTGTCCTGGTGTTTGCCATGGCTATTCATGACCAAATAGTGGCCTTAGAGTCTGACGGCTGTAGTAATCTGTTTAGAAGTTAGCAACATTTAGGTGGTAAAAATACACATTTTCATTTCTGTCATACCACTTTGCATTAATTCCTGTAAAGCACCTGAAGGGTTAATAAATTACCTGACTGCAGTTTTCAATATGTTTAGGGGTGCTGTTTTTAAAATGGTATCACGTTTGTGGGTTTCCCAATATATGGGACCCCTAAAGTCACTTCAAACATGGATAAGTCCCTAAAAAAATAATTTTGTAAATTTCTTTGAAAAAATGAAAAATTGCTGCTACATTTTTAAACCTCCTAAAATGCTAACAAAATAAAATAACATTTTACAAATGGTGCTGATGTAAAGCAGACATGTGGGAAATGTTATTTATTAATGGTTTGCTGTTGTATGACTATCTGTAATAAAGGGATAATCATTCAAATGTAGAAAATTGCTAATTTTTTTACATTTTTCTCAAATTTTTGATATTTTTTATAAATAAACACAAAAAATGTTGAACAAAATTTACCATTATCATAAAGTATAATGTGTCACGAAAAAACAATCTCAAAATCACTGGGATTTGTTGAAGCGTTGCAGAGTTATTACCACATAAAGTGACACTGGTCAGATTTCAAAAATTTGGCTCGGTCACTAAGGGGGTAATTTTCATACCTTATGGAGCGCCCCCAGACACAGGGCCACAAGACACTCAGTACCGGTCCCTTCTCCTTCGGTTCTACGGTTGTCACGGTGGCTGGACCCGGTCATGACCCTGCTAAGGGGCGTCCAATGAAGGTGGTAGTACAGTCTGTCAGGGGTTCGTGACGCCACCTGTGGTGTCCGGTCAGGGTGACCGACGCTGCTGTGGGGTCCGCTGGGGTGATGGAATGGCAGCTGGATGGTATAACTTCCCACAGGTGAAGTGTGTCCCCAGGGCTTCCCAGATATGTAGATGGTGATGGTGTCAGGTGCAGGCAATAACGAGGACACAAGGTTGCAGTCTCTTTACCTCTTTACTGAAGGCCTCAATATCCTCAATCCAGAGCACGTTCAACCGGGCTATCAGAGACCGGCCGGTCCGATGGGCACATCCAGAGTTTCCTTCGCAGATGGAAATCGTTGCCTACCAATAGCGCCTGTGTGTTGTAGTCCTACCCTGCTGAGCATTCGGAATAGTCCTCACAACTGCTGCTCTCGTTCGTTCTCTACAGCTTGCTCTCTCTCTCGTTCTTTGGTTCCAGATGTTACTAGTTTCTAACGTCCCCCAGATATGTTATGGCTAGGACGCCACCCGTTTGACGGGAAGGCTTGGAGGTCTTCCGGGACCCTAGAGACGCCCCTCTCCCAATGTTGCCCCCTATGTCTTCGTAGGTGTAGAAGGTAGACAGCCAACCTATGATTAACTGTCCAGCGGAATTTGAAGTAAGGCCTGAAGTCAGTTACTCCTACGGTGATCCGGCCACCGACTACACGCCTCAGTAAGATGTTGCCTTTCTCTCTCGGCACGACTCTTACTGGCTCTCCTTTGTGCTGATCTCGTTTACACGTTTCCACAATATCCTTCCCTTCGTGTCTCTTTCTTAGGATACCGCCGCAAGGTGTGCAGGCACGGTTCTGTTACGTTCTGTTCTGTTCGCTAGGCACCTGCCAGGTTCCCACGCTTGACAGGGACCCCCCTGTGGCTTCTCCCTGCAACACCCCCTGCCACGGGATGTTGCCTGGTTCCAACCCAGTCAGCTTCTGACTAACTTCCTCCCCATCCCCTAGTTTTACCAGTGTGAGGAGTGGCCCAATAAATAAAGCCTTTTTCTCCCCCTAGTGGCCGGAGTGTGAAGTGTAATGCGTTCTGGTGATACCTGGTCAGGAGAACTCCTTAGTGCCATCAGACGTACCGCTGCTCCCCTTAGTGGCAGAGCGCTATACTGCAACGACCAGGTCTCTGGGGCGCTGCACTTACATGATCAGACACATCCTATTTAATTCATGAAGGAGGGACTCTAAAAGTCACTTTTTTTTTTCAGGGCCATCAAGAGGCAATCACTATTTGTAGAGAGCCATCAGTCGGCCCTTTCTATTGTTAGTGGGCCAGCAGGTGGGTCTAACTATTGTCAGAGGGCCAGCAGCCAGCTCTAAGTATTTTTTTTTGAGGGCCCGCAGACGGCTATGCTTTGCATAGCCATATATTGCTACTTCAATATAATTTATCCATCTGAGGTGGGCAAATTTTCATTTTCGTATTAATATTGTAAAGTTTGAAACTTGGAGGGGCAGCAGGCGGCACTCACAATATATAGAGGGCCAGAAGGTGGCCCCCACTATTTTTAGAGGGTCAGCAGGTGTCTTGTGGACAGATGAGACCAAGTGAGTTTTTTGGTAATGCACATCATTCTACTGTTTACTGTAAATGGAATGAGGCCTACAAATAAAAGAATAGTAGTTACAGTCATACGGTGGAGGTTCAAAGATATTTTGGGGTTGTTTTACTGCCTCTGGCCATGGGTGCCTTTGCTGTGTGCAAGTCATTATTAAATGTGAAGATTCACAAAAGATTTTGGGTCGCAATGCAGTGCCCGGGGTCTGAAAGCTGGGTTTGCATCCTAAGTCATGGGTTTTCCATTAGGCCAATGACCCCAAATAAACTTCAAGAACCACCCAGAAATAGATGGGAAAAAAGCACTGAAGAGTTCAGAAGTGGTAATTCCAGCACCAATAAAGTTTCCCACCACTGCCTCTTATATATGTTACAGAGAAACTGTGAATGGACACATTAAATCAGTTAATTTTGCCTGCTGTGATGAATTTCTGAGTACAGAATGCTATAAAAAGCATGAATCGATCAATGAGACCATGGAAGAAGCAGCAACATGGCTTAAAATTTATAAGGCAATAATCCCTGACTAGATGCCTATCATACGTTATACCTACTGCCACACCTCACCGTAGAGCAATTGCAGATAAGAGTGGTATTATTGTAGAATATAGAAGGGATTTCAATCGGCCCTGAAAGGATTTTTTTGTTACACCTGGCAGCAACAGTCTGGAGGTACACAAGTAACACTGCCAACTTTGATGAAATTCTGGGTACAGATCACCACAAAAAAACATGAATCAGTCAATGAGTCCATGCAAAAAAGCAGCAGCAAGGCTTAGAACTTGTCTATATAACTATCTATTCTATGTGTATTTACTGGATGTAATCCATCTCTTCTATCCTGTCGGCCCCTACAGTGGTTTTACAGTACACGGCAGATGAATTGTCGGCTTTTCTTCTATCTATCTATCTATCTATCTATGTAATATATATACATACAGTGGGGCAAAAAAGTATTTAGTCAGTCAGCAATAGTGCAAGTTCCACCACTTAAAAAGATGAGAGGCGTCTGTAATTTACATCATAGGTAGACCTCAACTATGGGAGACAAACTGAGAAAAAAAAATCCAGAAAATCACGTTGTCTGTTTTTTTTAACAATTTATTTGCATATTATGGTGGAAAATAAGTATTTGGTCAGAAACAAACAATCAAGATTTCTGGCTCTCACAGACCTGTAACTTCTTCTTTAAGAGTCTCCTCTTTCCTCCACTCATTACCTGTAGTAATGGCACCTGTTTAAACTTGTTATCAGTATAAAAAGACACCTGTGCACACCCTCAAACAGTCTGACTCCAAACTCCACTATGGTGAAGACCAAAGAGCTGTCAAAGGACACCAGAAACAAAATTGTAGCCCTGCACCAGGCTGGGAAGACTGAATCTGCAATAGCCAACCAGCTTGGAGTGAAGAAATCAACAGTGGGAGCAATAATTAGAAAATGGAAGACATACAAGACCACTGATAATATCCCTCGATCTGGGGCTCCACGCAAAATCCCACCCCGTGGGGTCAGAATGATCACAAGAATGGTGAGCAAAAATCCCAGAACCACGCGGGGGGACCTACTGAATGAACTGCAGAGAGCTGGGACCAATGTAACAAGTCCTACCATAAGTAACACACTACGCCACCATGGACTCAGATCCTGCAGTGCCAGACGTGTCCCACTGCTTAAGCCAGTACATGTCCGGGCCCGTCTGACGTTTGCTAGAGAGCATTTGGATGATCCAGAGGAGTTTTGGGAGAATGTCCTATGGTCTGATGAAACCAAACTGGAATTGTTTGGTAGAAACACAACTTGTCGTGTTTGGAGGAAAAAGAATACTGAGTTGCATCCATCAATCACCATACCTACTGTAAAGCATGGTGGTGGAAACATCATGCTTTGGGGCTGTTTCTCTGCAAAGGGGCCAGGACGACTGATCCGGGTACATGAAAGAATGAATGGGGCCATGTATCGTGAGATTTTGAGTGCAAACCTCCTTCCATCAGCAAGGGCATTGAAGATGAAATGTGGCTGGGTCTTTCAACATGACAATGATCCAAAGCACACCGCCAGGGCAACGAAGGAGTGGCTTCGTAAGAAGCATTTCAAGGTCCTGGAGTGGCCTAGCCAGTCTCCAGATCTCAACCCTTTAGAAAACTTTTGGAGGGAGTTGAAAGTCTGTGTTGCCAAGCGAAAAGCCAAAAACATCACTGCTCTAGAGGAGATCTGCATGGAGGAATGGGCCAACATACCAACAACAGTGTGTGGCAACCTTGTGAAGACTTACAGAAAACGTTTGACCTCTGTCATTGCCAACAAAGGATATATTACAAAGTATTGAGATGAAATTTTGTTTCTGACCAAATACTTATTTTCCACCATAATATGCAAATAAATTGTTAAAAAAACAGACAATGTGATTTTCTGGATTTTTTTTTTCTCAGTTTGTCTCCCATAGTTGAGGTCTACCTATGATGTAAATTACAGACGCCTCTCATCTTTTTAAGTGGTGGAACTTGCACTATTGCTGACTGACTAAATACTTTTTTGCCCCACTGTATATATATGTGTGTCACTGACATCTATAAATCTATGTATTCTATGTGTATACAGTTAGGTCCATATATATTTGGACAAAGACAACATTTTTCTAATTTTGGTTATAGACATTACCACAATGAATTTTAAACAAAACAATTCAGATGCAGTTGAAGTTCAGACTTTCAGCTTTCATGTAAAGGTATCCACATTCAAATTGGATGAAGGGTTAAGGAGTTTCAGCTCCCTAACTTGTGCCACCCTGTTTTTAAAGGGACCAAAAGTAATTGGACAGATTCAATAATTTTAAATAAAATGTTCATTTTTAGTACTTGGTTGAAAACCCTTTGTTGGCAATGACTGCCTGAAGTCTTGAACTCATGGACATCACTAGACGCTGTGTTTCCTCCTTTTTGATGCTCTGCCAGGCCTTCATTGCGGTGGTTTTCAGTTGGTTTGTTTGTGGGCCTTTCTGTCTGAAGTTTAGTCTTTAACAAGTGAAATGCATGCTCAATTGGGTTGAGATCAGGTTCCACTTTTTTGCTTTAATAAACTCCTGGGTTGCTTTGGCTTTATGTTTTGGGTCATTGTCCATCTGTAGTATGAAACGACGACCAATCAGTTTTGCTGCATTTGGCTGGATCTGGGCACACAGTATGTCTCTGAATACCTCAGAATTCATTCGGCTACTTCTGTCCTGTGTCACATCAATAAACATTAGTGACCCAGTGCCACTGGCAGCCATGCATGCCCAATCCATCACACTGCCTCCGCCGTGTTTTACAGATGATGTGGTATGCTTTGGATCCTGAGCTGTACCACGCCTTCACCATACTTTTCTCTTTCCATCATTCTGATAGAGGTTGATCTTGGTTTCATCTGTCCAAAGAATGTTCTTCCAGAACTGTGCTGGCGTTTTTAGATGTTTTTTTAGCAAAGTCCAGTCTAGCCTTTTTATTCTTGATGCTTATGAGTGCCTTGCACCGTGCAGTGAACCCTCTGTATTTACTTTCATGCAGTCTTCTCTCTATGGTAGATTTGGATATTGATACGCCTACCTCCTGGAGAGTTTTGTTCACTTGGTTGGCTGTTGTGAAGGGGTTTCTCTTCACCATGGAGATTATTCTGTGATCATCCACCACTGTTGTCTTCCGTGGGCGCCCAGGTCTTTTTGCATTGATGAGTTCACCAGTGCTTTTTTTTCTTTCTCAGGATGTACCAAACTGTAGATTTTGCCACTCCTAATATTGTAGCAATTTCTCGGATGGGTTTTTTCTGTTTTCGCAGCTTAAGGATGGCTTGTTTCCCCCGCATGGAGAGCTCTTTTGACCAGATGTTTACTTCACAGCAAAACCTTCCAAATGCATGCACCACACCTCAAATCAACTCCAGGCCTTTCATATGCTTAATTGAGAATGACATAACGAAGGGATTGCCCACACCTGTCCATGAAATAGCCTTGGAGTCAATTGTCCAATTACTTTTGGTCCCTTTAAAAACAGGGTGGAACATGTTAAGGAGCTGAAACTCCTAAACCCTTCATCCAATTTAAATGTGGATATCCTCAAATGAAAGCTAAAAGTCTGATCTTCAACTGCATCTGAATTGTTTTGTTTAAAATTCATTGTGGTAATGTCTATAACCAAAATTAGAAAAATGTTGTCTCTGTCCAAATATATATGGACCTAACTGTATATCTATTCTCTCTAGTCTATTCTAACCTGACAGTGTGATATTACTGTACCCGGCATATTAATTGCCAGCTTTTCAAATATGATTGGTGTGTAAAAATCCGACAGCACTCGCATGGTCTGAGTGCTGTGCGATTTTTATTTTTTTATTTTTTTTTTGTTTCCTCCCCCTCGCACCCATTGACTTCTATTGCGGGATGCGATCCGATTTCCAATTACAATATCACAGCATGCTGCGATTTTTTTTTTTTTTCCAGTCCAATCGTGATCCGATCCGAGCTGAAAAAAAAACGCAGATGAACACACCATGATAGAATAACATTGGTCTAAATGCAATCCGATTTTTTTTTTTTATTTTTTTATTTTTTTTTTTATTTACAAATTTCCAATTATTCTTCATTACTTAACCCCTTTCCGACATGTGCCATAATAATACGCATATGTCAGATTCCCTCTGTTGGATGCGGGCTCCGGCGCTGAGTCCGCACCTTTCCAGGCACATGACAGCTGATCTATACAGCTGACGTGTGCCCGCAACAGCCGTGGGTGGAATCGAGATCCACCAGCGGCTAGTAGCTAGTTAAATGCCGCTGTCAATCTCTGACAGCGGCATTTAACTAGCGCTTACAGGAAGCGCATCACAGGCTCTGCCCACTGGGTACCCCGTCACACGATTGGGGGTCACCGGTGGGTCGGTATGACAATCAGAGGTCTGCAGCAGACCTCTTTGGTTATCATTGCCAGACTGCTATGAGCACCACCCAGTGGTTGGCGCTCATAACAGGCGAGCATTTCAGCTACACACAGGCGATCTGATCATCGCCTGTTTGCAGCAGAGGGGATCAAAGTATTGCAGCTTCTAGTCTATTCTAGACTATTGAAGCATGCAAAAAAACAAAAAGTTTTTTTTTTTTATCTAAAAGTTCAAATCACCCCCTTTTGCCCCATTCAAAATAAAACGATTAAAAAAATCAAATATACACATATTTGGTATCGCCGCGCTCAGAATCGACCGATCTATCAATATATATAAAAAATTTACCTGATCGCTAATTAAGAATGCCAGAATTACCTTTTTTTTGGTTGCCACTACATTGCAATAAAATGCAATAACGGGCAATCAAAGGATTGTATCTACACTACATTGGTATCAACAAAAATGTCAGCTCGCTGCACAAATAATAAGCCAGATCATGAAAAAAGGAGATGCTAGATGTCTCGGAAAATAGCGCCATTTTTTTAAACAAATGTTCGAATTTTTTTTTTCCCCACCTAAATAAAAATGAACCTAGACATGTTTGGTATCGGTGAACTCGTAATGACCTGGTAAATCATAATGGCAGGTCAGTTTTAGCATTTAGTGAACATGGTAAAAAAAAAAAAAAAAAACAGCTGTGGAATTGCAATTTTTTGCCATTTCCCTGCACTTGGAATTTTTTTTCCTGTTTTCCTATACACAATATGCTAAAACCAGTGGAGTCGTTCAAAAGTATAACTCATCCCTCAAAAAACAAGCCCTCACATGGCCATCTTGACCGTAAAATGAAAAAGTTAGGGGAAGAAGGGGAGCAAAAAACGAAAACACAAAAACGGAAAATGGCCCAGGGTTGAAAGGTTAAAGGGAGTCAGTCACCCCCCATAATGCATTTTAAATGGGCTAAACACTGATGTATGGGACCTAGCCTCTATGACAACCATACTAGCACTGTACATGTTACCGGTAGAGTGCCCGAGACATTACCTTTTAGTTCACATGCAAATGACGAGGCTTCGGTGCACCTAGGCGTGGCTAAGAGCTACCTGCACCATTATGCATCCTCATTTACATATTGTGGCCCTTCCCCCTTCTGCTTGGCAGCGCTAGCTTCCCAGAACGAGCACTGTCTGAATGCTGCCGGTGTGTGTGCAGCCAGTGGTGCAAGCAATGGCTGCGTGTATTCTCCTCCCTGTCTCCTTTCTTCTGACACCGCTCTCTGCACTTCCGGGTGAATGGCTGCAGTGAACAGTGTGAATAAGAAAGAAGACAGGGATGAGACTCAGTCACCAGGTATTTGCCACCTAGTCCAACCTGATTTTAGTGATGTGTCACTGACTGGGCTGCCTGCTGCTGAGATTATCACTAGAGGACTAGTAAACCTGATGCTATTTAGTCCTCCATACTCATGAGCTCTGTATAACTACGCCCCACCACCGATTGGCAGCTTTCTGCCTATGCGCAGTGTACATGAAAAGCTGCCAATCAGCGGTGTGGGCGGGGTTATACAAAGCTCAGCATTCAGAGATCTACTTCAGAGAAAACAGTGATTTTATCAAAATGATAGCATGCAGCTTAGTAAGTGACACGTTGCTATAATCAGGGTATCTGTCCCTATATCTTACTGCTCTCAAATTGGGGAGAAAACCATGATGACAAATTCCCTTTAAATAAGTAAATTGCAGTATATTTTGTGTTCTGTCTCTTGATATTTATACTTGTTACACCTGGAGAACCCCTTCAATATATTTTACTATTTCAAGGGGAAGATTTAGCCACTATTTGTCTCCAGACTTGAAGTAATTACCAGCTAGTGGTGCGAACCTCTAGGGACCAAATGAATGAGGTGATAAATAGTAAAGTAAATCTGAAAAAAAAGTCTCATTCATTATAGCAGTAGAATAAAGAAGTAGCACTTAGCGTGCGTGTATAAATGAGCCTCCAGCTGCAGCACGGCCTTCATAAATTATTATCTCCACTAAAGCGCTTCACATCGGTCTGATCAGGAGTTATTTTTGGTAACATTACAGCTTCCAAATACAACATTACTTTTTTATCCTTTAGCCTGTACTTACAGTACATCCAATAGTCACGTATATGATTAATAATTAAAGGGGCATGCCTCTAGGATATGTCATAAACTTATCGATAGTGGGTGTCAAACATCTGGGCTCAATGGCCAAGGTCCATTAGGCATTTTACCTTCACAGGAGTATTCTCCGTCTCAGTGCGTGGAACTGTCTGCACCACAGCTCCATTCATGGTAACAGGTCTGTGCAGCAATTTCCTACACAGCTCCACAGTGCAGGTAAAAAAACTACAATGAGGATTGGTCTGATGTCCATAACTGGGTATTGGTAAAAACCCCTTTAAAACGGATCTGTCACTGGCTTTCACATTACAAACTGCATACAATTTTAAATAGTTCTCTTAGACCTGATGAAACTGGTCGGTTTATTTTCAAATCCATGTCAGAATGGCTGGATAATCCTATTTGTAAGTGTAAACTTAAATTCCATCCTCCCACCTAACAGCTCCTCACTGTCCCTTTTCTCTACAGTTAAATCTCTGCCCACCTAGCCAACCTGGCAGATTCTCAGTGTTCCTCCCCTGCGGATGATCTCCACCCACCTAGCCAAATTGAACACACCTGATAAATGCTGCGATCCACAGACAGCAGTAGGGTTGAGCGAAACGGGTCGTTCATTTTCAAAAGTCGCCGACTTTTGGCAAAGTCGGGTTTCATGAAACCCGATCCGACCCCTGTGCGGGGTCGGCCATGCGGTACGCGACTTTCGCGCCAATGTCGAGTTTCAATGACGCGAAAAGCGCCATTTCTCAGCCAATGAAGGTAAACGCAGAGTGTGGGCAGCGTGATGACATAGGTCCTGGTCCCCACCATCTTAGAGAAGGGCATTGCAGTGATTGGCTTGCTGTCTGCGGCGTCACAGGGGCTATAAAGGGGCGTTCCCGCCGACCGCAATGTTACTGCTGCTGATCTGAGCTTAGGGAGAGGTTGCTGCCGCTTCGTCAGAAGCAGGGATAGCGTTAGGCAGGGTCCATTAACCACCAAACCGCTTGTGCTGTAGTGATTTCCACTGCCCAACACCACCTTCGGTGTGCAGGGACAGTGGAAGCTACATTTTTTTTTTTTTCCCCTCAGCGCTGTAGCTCATTGGGCTGCCCTAGAAGGCTCCCTGATAGCTGCATTGCTGTGTGTACGCCGCTGTGCAAACCAACTGCTTTTTTCAAAGCACAAATCCTCTTGTTCCTTCCTTTCTGCACAGCTATCTTGTTTGTTTGTCCACACTTTTGATTTAATTTGTGCATCAGTCCACTCCTTATTGCTGCCTGCCATACCTGGCTGAGATTACTGCAGGCAGGGAGATAGTAGCTGCCTGCCATACCTGGCTGAGATTACTGCAGGCAGGGAGATAGTAATTGAAGGACACTCCCTGTTTTTTTTTTTTTTTTGTGGGAGATTAAGATTGACATTTCTGCTAGAGTGCCATCCCTGTCTGTGTCATCTCTCACTCAGTGGGCCATAGAAAGCCTATTTATTTTTTTGCTTGATTTGGGTTATAAAATCTACCTGAAAAAATCACTACATCAATCAGTGGGAGAAAAATATTGGCCTCAGGGCTTGTGTGCCACTCTTGACTCCTGTGTGCATCATCACTCACTCAGTGGGCCATAGAAAGCCTATTTATTTTTTTGCTTGATTTTGGTTCTAAAATCTACCTGAAAAAATCACTACATCAATCAGTGGGAGAAAAATATTGGCCTCAGGGCTTGTGTGCCACTCCTGACTCCTGTGTGCATCATCACTCACTCAGTGGGCCATAGAAAGCCCTTTTTTTTTTTTTGCTTTATTTGGGTTCTAAATTCTACCTGAAAAAATCAATAAATCAATCAGTGGGAGATTAATATTGGCCTTTGGGCTTGTGTGCCAGTCCTAAGCGTGCCATCTCTCTCTCTCAGATAGTGGGCCATAGAAAGCCTATTTATTTTTTATTTTTTTTATTGGGTTTATAAATTTTCCCTGGAAAAAAAAAAAAAAAGTGGGAGATTAATATTGGCCTCTGGGCTTGTGTGCCAGTCCTGAGCGTGCCATCTCTCTCACAAATAATGGGCCATAGAAAGCCTATTTATTTATTTTTTTTTGGTTTTATAAATTCTCCCTTAAAAAAAAAGGGAGATTAATATTGGCCTTTGGGCTTGTGTGCCAGTCCTAAGCGTGCCATCTCTCTCTGTCTCTCAGATAGTGGGCCATAGAAAGCCTATTTATTATTTTTTTTATTGGGTTTATAAATTTTCCCTGGAACAAAAAATAAAAAGTGGGAGATAAATATTGGCCTCTGGGCTTGTGTGCCGCTCCTGACTCCTGTGTGCGTCATCTCTCACTCAGTGGGCCATAGAAAGCCTTTTTTTGTTTTATTTGTTTTCTAAATTCTCCCTGAAAAAATCATTTTATTCTATTTTTTTTTTTTCCTAAAGTCTCCCTGAAAAAACAAAACAAAAACAAATCAGTGGGAGATTAATATTGCCCTTTCTGCTTGTGTGCCAGTCTTGACTCCTGGGTGTGCCATCTCTCTCTCTCTCTCCAATTGTGGGCCATAGAAAGCCTATTATTTTTTTTAGCTTGATTTGGGTTCCAAAATCTACCTGAAAAAATCACTACATCAATCAGTGGGAGAAAAATATTGGCCTCAGGGCTTGTGTGCCACTCCTGACTCCTGTGTGCATCGTCACTCACTCAGTGGGCCATAGAAAGCCCATTTTTTTTTTTTTTGCTTTATTTGGTTTCTAAATTCTTCCTGAAAAAATCATTTTATTCTATTATTTTTTTTTCCTAAAGTCTCCCTTAAAAAAAAAAAAAAATCAAATCAGTGGGAGATTAATATTTACATTTGTGCTTCAGTGACAGTCCTGCGTGTGTGGCATCTCTCTCATTTGTTGCCACCAACAACAGAGTGTGTAACATTGTGCCTGATTTTCGTTGTGGTCTCACTCACCTGTAAAGGGGTAGCTAAATCATACTGAAGTTATAGCTCACCGTGTAATTTGTGTGACAGCAACAAATACCGTTAGTTTGTTTACGTTTTTAAAACAATGAGGAAGTATGGTGGAAGAGGTCGTGGCCGGGGGCGTTCATTGTCAGCTGGTAATGAGGGTAGTGGTAGTGGTGGAGCATCAGCTGGTCGTGGGAAAAAAAATATTGCACCTAAGTCTGGAGCTGTGGAGCCAGGTTCGTCGTCTGGCTACACAAGGCCTCGAACGCTCCCTTTTCTGGGAGTAGGAAAACCGCTTTTAAAGCCGGAGCAGCAAGAGCAAGTTTTGGCTTATCTTGCTGACTCAGCCTCTAGCTCTTTTGCCTCCTCTCGTGAAACTGGTAAATGTCAAAGCAGCGCGTCGTTAGTGGATGTTCACGGTCAGGGACAAGTCGCTTCCTTGTCCTCTTCAGCAAAAACAACAACAGAGAAGAATGCAGCAGGCGACACAACGGGTTACTCCATGGAGCTCTTTACACATACCGTCCCTGGCTTAGAAAGTGAAGCAGTTAACAGTCCATGCCCATTACAAATTGAATCTGACATGGAGTGCACTGACGCACAGCCACAGCCAGACTACTATGCTGGTCCTTTGACTCAGACCACAACATTGCCCTCGCAGGGTGCTGATCAAGAATCAGACCCTGATGAGACTATGTTGCCCCATCACGAACGCTATACCACCGACCGACACGGTGACACAGACGAAGTTGCACACGAGCTACAAGAAGAGGTAATAGATGACCCAGTTCTTGACCCCGATTGGCAGCCATTGGGGGAACAGGGTGCAGGCGGCAGCAGTTCTGAAGCGGAGGAGGAGGGGCCGCAGCAGGCATCAACATCGCAACAGGTTCCATCTGCCGGGCCCGTATCTTGCCCAAAACGCGTGGCAAAGCCAAAACCTGTTGGAGGACAGCGTGGCCATCCGGTTAAAGCTCAGTCTGCAATGCCTGAAAAGGTATCCGATGCTAGAAAGAGTGCAGTCTGGCATTTTTTTAAACAACATCCAATTGATCAGCGCAAAGTCATCTGTCAAAAATGTTCAACTACCTTAAGCAGAGGACAGAATCTGAAAAGTCTCAATACAAGTTGCATGCATAGACATTTAACCACCATGCATTTGCAAGCCTGGACTAACTACCAAACGTCCCTTAAGGTTGTAGCACCCTCGGCCAATGAAGCTAGTCAGCAACGCAACATCCCTTCCGGCAGTGTAGGGCCACCATTTTCCGCACCACCTGCAGTATCTGTGCAGGTTTCTTTGCCAGGCCAAAGCAGTCAGGGTCAGGGAATCACCAGTTTCGTAGTAGGAAACACTGCATCTAGGGCACCGGTGGCAACAATACCATCTCCCACCGTCTCTCAGTCTGCCATGTCCACCGGCACCCCCGCTAGTTCCACGATCTCCAGCTCTCCAGTCCAGCTCACCCTACATGAGACTATGGTTAGAAAAAGGAAGTACTTAGCCTCGCATCCGCGTACACAGGGTTTGAACGCACACATAGCTAGACTAATCTCGTTAGAGATGATGCCCTACCGGTTAGTTGAAAGCGAAGCTTTCAAAGCCCTGATGGACTACGCTGTACCACGCTACGAGCTACCCAGTCGACACTTTTTTTCCAGAAAAGCCATCCCAGCCCTCCACCAGCATGTTAAAGAGCGCATCGTCCATGCACTCAGGCAATCTGTGAGCACAAAGGTGCACCTGACAACAGATGCATGGACCAGTAGGCATGGCCAGGGACGTTACGTGTCCATCATGGCACACTGGGTAAATGTGGTGGATGCAGGGTCCACAGGGGACAGCAAGTTTGGGACAGTTCTGCCTAGCCCACGGTCTAGGAAACAATTGGCTGTAGCCATTCGCACCCCCTCCTCCTCCTCTTCGTCCTCCTGCAGAAGCGAGAGCTCGTCCACAGACCGCAGTCGCACAACCACTCCATCCGCAGCTGCCACTGTTGCACACCAGGTCTCCCATTATGGGGCAGCTACTGGCAAACGTCAGCAGGCTGTATTGGCTATGAAGTGTTTGGGCGACAACAGACACACCGCGGAAGTTCTGTCCGAGTTCTTGCAGAAAGAAACGCAGTCGTGGCTGGGCACTGTAGATCTTGAGGCAGGCAAGGTAGTGAGTGATAACGGAAGGAATTTCATGGCTGCCATCTCCCTTTCCCAACTGAAACACATTCCTTGCCTGGCTCACACCTTAAACCTGGTGGTGCAGTGCTTCCTGAAAAGTTATCCGGGGTTATCCGACCTGCTCCTCAAAGTGCGTGGACTTTGCTCACATATCCGCCGTTCGCCCGTACACTCCAGCCGTATGCAGACCTATCAGCGTTCTTTGAACCTTCCCCAGCATCGCCTAATCATAGACGTTGCAACAAGGTGGAACTCAACACTGCACATGCTTCAGAGACTGTGTGAACAGAGGCGGGCTGTTATGTTTTTGTGGGAGGATACACATACACGGGCAGGCAGTAGGATGGCAGACATGGAGTTGTCAGGTGTGCAGTGGTCGAAGATTCAAGACATGTGTCAAGTCCTTCAGTGTTTTGAGGAATGCACACGGCTGGTTAGTGCAGACAACGCCATAATAAGCATGAGCATCCCCCTAATGCGTCTGCTGATGCAAAGTTTGACGCACATAAAGGATCAGGCGTCTGCAGCTGAGGAAGAGGAAAGCCTTGATGACAGTCAGCCATTGTCTGGCCAGGGCAGTGTACAGGACGAGGTAGCGGGCGAAGAGGAGGAGGAGGACGAGGAGGATGATGGGGATGATTATATTTTTAATGAGGAAGCTTTTCCGGGGCCACTGGAAATTGGTGGCGCGGCAAGGCCGGGTTCTGGTTTTTTGAGGGACACAAGTGACGTGGATTTGCCTGAAACTGCCCCTCAACCAAGCACAACCGCAGATTTGAGAACTGGAACTTTGGCCCACATGGCGGATTATGCCTTACGTATCCTCAAAAGGGACACACGCATAACTAAAATGATGAATGATGACGATTACTGGTTGGCCTGCCTCCTTGATCCTCGCTATAAAGGCAAATTGCAAAATATAATGCCACATGAGAACTTGGAACTAATATTAGCAACCAAACAATCAACTCTTGTTGACCGTTTGCTTCTGGCATTCCCTGCACACAGCGCCCGTGATCGTTCTCACACGAGCTGCAGGGGCCAGCAGACCAGAGGAGTTAGAGGGGCAGAAATCAGAAGTGGCGTTGGCCAGAGGGGTTTTCTGACCAGGTTGTGGAGTGATTTTGCTATGACCGCAGACAGGACAGGTACTGCAGCATCAATTCAAAGTGACAGGAGACAACATTTGTCCAGTATGGTTACAAACTATTTTTCATCCCTTATCGATGTTCTCCCTCAACCGTCATTCCCATTTGATTACTGGGCATCAAAATTAGACACCTGGCCAGAATTGGCAGAATATGCATTGCAGGAGCTTGCTTGCCCGGCAGCTAGTGTCCTATCAGAAAGAGTATTCAGTGCTGCAGGTTCAATACTAACAGAAAAAAGGACTCGTCTGGCTACCCAAAATGTAGATGATCTAACCTTCATTAAAATGAACCACAACTGGATTTCGAAATCTTTTGCCCCACCTTGCCCGGCTGACACCTAGCTTTCCTATGAAAAGGTCTTGCCTGTGGACTATTCTGAATGCCTTTTCCAATCTCGTAATTTTCTGCACCTGATTGTCCAGCATACGACATGTTTACACCTCACTAAATGGCCAAACTCCCCACACGGGGCCGTGGTATCGACACTGGGCGACAGCACCCGTGAGAGTGCAGTTTGTCTGAAGAGGTGGCTGAGCCCGCTTTTGGTCGACGGCACTGCCACTGGGTCCCTCCTAGTACAATAAAGTGTCTCTGGCGGTGGTGGTGCGCACCCAACGTCAGACACACCGTTGTAATATGAGGGGCCCTGGGCCTGTACCGCCGGCCACAAGACAGTTTCCCCCCACCCCAGCTCAAACAGTGCTCTACCACTTGCAAAATTATCTCACAGCTCCACCAATGTTTAGTCTATGCGCTGACATCCTTCAATGCCTGCCACTGACAATACCATTGTATTGACATTTTTGTTATGTTAGGCCTTCGATGCCTGTCTGTGGTCACTCCTTCCACTAGGCCTCCACTGACCACACCACTGCTGCCCGTGTACCCCTGTAACCAATTTAAAATTGCCTACAGCCATGTGTTATTATTTTAGGCCTTCGATGCCTGTCTGCGGTGACTCCTTCCACTAGGCCTCCACTGACCACACCACTGCTGCCCGTGTACCCCTGTAACCAATTTAAAATTGCCTACAGCCATGTGTTATTATTTTAGGCCTTCGATGCCTGTCTGCGGTGACTCCTTCCACTAGGCCTCCACTGACCACACCACTGCTGCCCGTGTACCCCTGGAACCAATTTAAAATTGCCTACAGCTATGTGTTATTATTTTAGGCCTTCGATGCCTGTCTGCGGTCACTCCTTCCACTAGGCCTCCACTGACCACACCACTGCTGCCCGTGTACCCCTGGAACCAACATCAGAAAATATAAAAATAAGTATTTTGCTTATAAAAAAGAAAATACTGGAGAGATATCAAATGCAGACATTTTAACATTAAAAACAAACACATACAACAAAAATCTGGTACAGTACTAAAAATGGCCACCAGCTACAATAACTTTCTCCTGCAAGTAGTTACCGTATATACTCAAGTATAAGCCGACCCGAGTATAAGCCGACCCCCCTAATTTTGCCACAAAAAACTGGGAAAACTTATTGACTCGAGTATAAGCCTAGGGTGGAAATGCAGCATTTACCGGTGAATTTCAAAAATAAAAATAGATCATTATTTCCCCATAGCTGTGCCATATAGTGCTCTACACCGTTCATTATTTCCCCATAGCTGTGCCCCATATAGTGCTCTGCACCGTTCATTGTGCCCCATTTACAATGCTCTGCACCGTTCATTGTGCCCCATAGCTGTGCCATATACGGTGCTCTGCACCGTTCATTGTGCCCCATTGCTGTGCCATATACAGTGCTCTGCACCGTTCATTGTGCCCCATTGCTGTGCCATATACGGTGCTCTGCACCGTTCATTGTGCCCCATTGCTGTGCCATATACGGTGCTCTGCACCGTTCATTGTGCCCCATTGCTGTGCCATATACGGTGCTCTGCACCGTTCATTGTGCCCCATTGCTGTGCCATATACGGTGCTCTGCACCGTTCATTGTGCCCCATTGCTGTGCCATATACAGTGCTCTGCACCGTTCATTGTGCCCCATATCTGTGCCCATATACGGTGCTCTGCTCCGTTCATTGTGCCCCATTGCTGTGCCATATACAGTGCTCTGCACCGTTCATTGTGCCCCATATCTGTGCCCATATACGGTGCTCTGCACCGTTCATTGTGCCCCATTGCTGTGCCATATACAGTGCTCTGCACCGTTCATTGTGCCCCATTGCTGTGCCATATACGGTGCTCTGCACCGTTCATTGTGCCCCATATCTGTGCCCATATATGGTGCTCTGCACCGTTCATTGTGCCCCATTGCTGTGCCATATACGGTGCTTTGCACCGTTCATTGTGCCCCATTGCTGTGCCATATACGGTGCTCTGCACCGTTCATTGTGCCCCATATCTGTGCCCATATACGGTGCTCTGCTCCGTTCATTGTGCCCCATTGCTGTGCCATATACGGTGCTCTGCACCGTTCATTGTGCCCCATATCTGTGCCCATATACGGTGCTCTGCTCCGTTCATTGTGCCCCATTGCTGTGCCATATACGGTGCTCTGCACCGTTCATTGAGCCCCATATCTGTGCCCATATACGGTGCTCTGCACCGTTCATTGTGCCCCATTGCTGTGCCATATACGGTGCTCTGCACCGTTCATTGTGCCCCATTGCTGTGCCATATACGGTGCTCTGCACCGTTCATTGTGCCCCATATCTGTGCCCATATACGGTGCTCTGCACCGTTCATTGTGCCCCATTGCTGTGCCATATACGGTGCTCTGCACCGTTCATTGTGCCCCATTGCTGTGCCATATACGGTGCTTTGCACCGTTCATTGTGCCCCATTGCTGTGCCATATACGGTGCTCTGCACCGTTCATTGTGCCCCATAGAAATCTCTGCCGCCGCTGCTGCAATAAAAAAAAAAAACCACATACTCACCTCCCTTGATTGCAGCTCCCGGCGTCTCGTTCCGGCGCCTCCATCTTCCCGGCGTCTCTGCTCTGACTGATCAGGCAGAGGGCGCCGCGCACACTGTATGCGTCATCGCGCCCTCTGCCTGCACAGTCAGAGCGCAGACGCCGGGAAGATGGAGGCGCCGGCCGGGAAGATGGAGCGGCGCCCGGCGGCTGGAACGAGGACAGGTGAATATGCTATACTTACCTAGTCCTGGCGATCCTCGCGCTGTCCCTCTGCCTGGTCTTCGGTGCCGCAGCTCTTCCTGTCAGCGGTCACCGACACCGCTGATTAGAGGAATGAATAGGCGGCTCCGCCCCTATGGGAGGTGGAGCCGCTTATTCATATCTCTAATGAGCGGTCCCACGTGACCACTGAAGAGGGGAAGAAGCTGCAGCACAGAAGCCCGTGGGACGGCAGGGACAGCGCGAGGATCGCTGGGACTAGGTAAGTATACCTCAGCGCCCTCACCCGCCGACCCTGCCACCCACATTGACTCGAGTATAAGCCGAGAGGGGCACTTTCAGCCCAAAAATTTGGGCTGAAAATCTCGGCTTATACTCGAGTATATACGGTAACTGAAAGGTTTTTTCAATTTTAAACACAGATATGGCATCCACCGAGTGTTGTCCTGTCGCGTCTTCTTTATATTATTGCCAAGAAGATGCAAAACAATGAAAATAATAAAATCATTATTTACCAAAAAAATAGAGTAAGTCAAAACCACATTGCAAATAAACATTCATTACAAATAAAGAAGCAGGGTGCGTCCGAGGGTGAGTATATACCTAATAAGAATATAATCACCCTCGGACGCGCCCTGCTTCTTTCCGACAGCCTTCCTTCCTAAGAATCAGCCCTTCTGTGGTGTAGAGAGAGGGTTTGTTACACTCCAAGGTGTTCCCCAGGTTGCCTTTCCTGAGCTTCGATCTTCCGGCTCTCGTTTAGTAGTTGTTGGAAACTACGCTGCATTGGGCCTACAAATTGGGTATGGGGTGTAGAGAGATGGTGTGTTCCACTCCAAGGTGTTCCCCAGGTTGCCTTTCCTGAGCTTCGATCTTCCGGCTCTCGTTTAGTAGTTGTTGGAAACTACGCTGCATTAGGCCTACAAATTGGGTATGGGGTGTAGAGAGATGGTGTGTTCCACTGTAGAGAGATGGTGTGTTCCACTCCAAGGTGTTCCCCAGGTTTCCTCGCCAATGCTTCGATCATCATGCTCTCGTTTAGTAGTTGTTGGAAACTACGCTGCATTAGGCCTACAAATTGGGTATGGGGTGTAGAGAGATGGTGTGTTCCACTCCAAGGTGTTCCCCAGGTTTCCTCTCCATTGCTTCGATCTTCCGGCTCTCGTTTAGTAGTTGTTGGAAACTACGCTGCATTAGGCCTACAAATTGGGTATGGGGTGTAGAGAGATGGTGTGTTCCACTCCAAGGTGTTCCCCAGGTTGCCTTTCCTGAGCTTCGATCTTCCGGCTCTCATTTAGTAGTTGTTGGAAACTACGCTGCATTAGGCCTACAAATTGGGTATGGGGTGTAGAGAGATGGTGTGTTCCACTGTAGAGAGATGGTGTGTTCCACTCCAAGGTGTTCCCCAGGTTTCCTCGCCAATGCTTCGATCATCATGCTCTCGTTTAGTAGTTGTTGGAAACTACGCTGCATTAGGCCTACAAATTGGGTATGGGGTGTAGAGAGATGGTGTGTTCCACTCCAAGGTGTTCCCCAGGTTTCCTCTCCATTGCTTCGATCTTCATGCTCTCGTTTAGTAGTTGTTGGAAACTACGCTGCATTAGGCCTACAAATTGGGTATGGGGTGTAGAGAGATGGTGTGTTACACTCCAAGGTGTTCCCCAGGTTTCCTCTCCATTGCTTCGATCTTCCGGCTCTCGTTTAGTAGTTGTTGGAAACTACGCTGCATTAGGCCTACAAATTGGGTATGGGGTGTAGAGAGATGGTGTGTTACACTCCAAGGTGTTCCCCAGGTTTCCTCTCCATTGCTTCGATCTTCCGGCTCTCGTTTAGTAGTTGTTGGAAACTACGCTGCATTAGGCCTACAAATTGGGTATGGGGTGTAGAGAGATGGTGTGTTCCACTCCAAGGTGTTCCCCAGGTTGCCTTTCCTGAGCTTCGATCTTCCGGCTCTCGTTTAGTAGTTGTTGGAAACTACGCTGCATTAGGCCTACAAATTGGGTATGGGGTGTAGAGAGATGGTGTGTTCCACTGTAGAGAGATGGTGTGTTCCACTCCAAGGTGTTCCCCAGGTTTCCTCGCCAATGCTTCGATCATCATGCTCTCGTTTAGTAGTTGTTGGAAACTACGCTGCATTAGGCCTACAAATTGGGTATGGGGTGTAGAGAGATGGTGTGTTCCACTCCAAGGTGTTCCCCAGGTTTCCTCTCCATTGCTTCGATCTTCCGGCTCTCGTTTAGTAGTTGTTGGAAACTACGCTGCATTAGGCCTACAAATTGGGTATGGGGTGTAGAGAGATGGTGTGTTACACTCCAAGGTGTTCCCCAGGTTTCCTCTCCATTGCTTCGATCGTCTGGCTCTCGTTTAGTAGTTGTTGGAAACTACGCTGCATTAGGCCTACAAATTGGGTATGGGGTGTAGAGAGATGGTGTGTTACACTCCAAGGTGTTCCCCAGGTTTCCTCTCCATTGCTTCGATCGTCTGGCTCTCGTTTAGTAGTTGTTGGAAACTACGCTGCATTAGGCCTACAAATTGGGTATGGGGTGTAGAGAGATGGTGTGTTCCACTCCAAGGTGTTCTCCAGGTTGCCTTTCCTGAACTTCTATATTCAGGCTCTCATTAAATTGTGGTTAAACGGAACAACTGCATTTGGCGTACTAGTTGGTTTGGGGCCTACTATCGGTGTCTGCCGCTCCTTGCTGTTCTCCTCCACTGAACAAAGCTGTGCCGCCTGTTTACTACTGTTGCCAATTTTGAACTGCATTTCGACTACTTACTGATTTGGGCCTACTCTCTGTGTCAGCCTCTCATTCCAGTTGTCCTCCACTGCAATGCCCCCTGATTAGTCCTGTGTTACCAATTTTGAACTGCATTTAGCCCACTTTATTCTTTGGGCCTATATCTGTGTTTCCTCCTCATCCTGCCCATTGCCCAGCCAGTGATAGATGAGTCTGCTGGTACATTGACCCATAACGCAACATTTCCCGTGCACGCTACACTGCAAGATTGTGACCCTGCTGAAAGTCAGGTCCCCCTTCCCGCATACCATACCACCTTACACGGGGACAAACAGGAAGGTGCAGATGAAAGTGCAGGTTCCTTCATCAGGTGGGGGGAGGAATACTAGTTGGCGACGTCACTGGCACAGGGCCTCTCATGGTACGCAAAAGTGTTGCTGCCGGTGGGAGGCGCCCCCGCCGTGCAAACACACCGCTGTACTTTGAGGGGCCCTGTGCCAGTGCCAATGCCAACGAGTGGGCCCCCCCTGCTTGCTCAGGTTCACAGCACTTGCAAAGTTGAAATACTTACCTCTCCCTGCTCCACTGCCGTGACATGGTCCAGATTTCCTGGGCCCACTAATTACTTGAACCAGCCCTACCCACCACAACTTTAGCCAAATGACCCCCAATTTCAAATGCCTTCCAATTATTATAAGGTAAATTACGCTTGACAAGCTTCATTAAGAAGAATGGATGGTTTTGACATTAAAATGGGCACTCTAGGTGTTTTCCTGGCCCCCACTCACTGCCGACTATGCTGCCCCATTGACTTGCATTGGGTTTCGTGTTTCGGTCGATCCCAACTTTACGTCATAATCGGCCGATTTCACTCGACCCGACTTTTGAGATAGTCGGGTTTCGCGAAACCCGGCTCGACTCTAAAAAGGTCAAGGTCGCTCAACTCTAGACAGCAGCACTACCACTCATAACCACCGGAGGGAGCCCAAGAGCAGAATTCACAAAAGTACCCCCTTCTGAGGAAGGAAACTCAGAAGCCGCAGTACCACTCGTGACCACAGGAGGGAGCTTGATCACAGAATTCACAACAGTACTCCCCCTTGAGGAGGGGTCACCGAACCCTCACCAGAGCCCCCAGGCCGATCAGGATGAGCCAAATGAAAGGCACGAACCAAATCATCAGCATGAACATCGGAGGCAACAACCCAAGAATTATCCTCCTGGCCATAACCCTTCCATTTGACCAGATACTGAAGCTTCAGCCTCGAAAAACGAGAATCCAAAATCTTCTCAACCACATACTCCAATTCCCCATCAATCAACACCGGAGCCGGAGGATCAACAGAGGGAACAACGGGCACCACATACTTCCGCAACAAAGATCTATGGAAAACATTATGGATGGAAAAAGAGGCCGGAAGGGCCAAACGAAAAGACACAGGATTGATAATCTCTGAAATCCTATGAGGACCAATAAATCGAGGCTTGAACTTAGGGGAAGAAACCTTCATAGGAACATGACGGGAAGACAACCAGACCAAATCCCCAACCCGAAGCCGGGAACCAACACACCGACGACGGTTAGCAAAACGCTGAGCCACCTCCTGAGACAACACCAAATTGTCCACCACATGAGCCCAAATCTGCTGCAGCCTGTCAACCACAGAATCCACACCAGGACAATCCAAAGGCTCAACCTGCCCTGAAGAAAAACGAGGATGAAAACCAAAATTACAAAAAAAAGGTGAAACCAAGGTAGCAGAACTAGCCCGATTATTAAGGGCAAACTCGGCCAATGGCAAGAAAGCCACCCAATCATCCTGATCAGCAGACACAAAGCATCTCAAATAAGTTTCCAAAGTCTGATTAGTTCGCTCGGTTTGGCCATTTGTCTGAGGATGGAATGCGGAAGAAAAAGACAATTCAATGCCCAGCCTAGCACAAAAGGCCCGCCATAACCTAGAAACAAACTGGGAACCTCTATCGGACACAATATTCTCCAGAATGCCATGCAAACGAACCACATGCTGAAAAAACAACGGAACCAAATCAGAAGAGGAAGGCAATTTAGGCAAAGATACCAAATGAACCAACTTAGAAAACCGGTCACAAACCACCCAGATAACCGACATCCTCTGGGAAACCGGAAGCTCTGAAATAAAATCCATAGAAATATGCGTCCAAGGTCTCTCAGGGACCGGCAAAGGCAAAAGCAACCCACTAGCGTGGGAACAGCAAGGCTTAGCACAAATCCCACAGGACTGCACAAAAGAACGCACATCCCACGACAAAGAAGGCCACCAAAAGGACCTACTAACCACATCTCTGGTACCAAAAATCCCAGGATGGTCAGCCAACACAGAACAATGAACCTCAGAAATCACTTTACTAGTCCATCTACCAGGAACAAACAGTTTCCCCACTGGACAGCGGTCAGGTTTATTAGCCTGAAATTCCTGAAGAACCCGTCGTAAATCAGGGGAGATGGCAGAAAGAATCACCCCTTCCTTCAGAATGCCGAACGGCTCAAGAACCCCAGGGGAATCAGGAAAAAAAACTCCTAGAGAGGGCATCCGCCTTAACATTCTTAGTACCAGGAATGTACGAGACCACAAAATCAAAACGGGAGAAAAACAGGGACCATCGAGCCTGTCTAGGATTCAGCCGTTTGGCAAACTCGATGTAAATCAGATTCTTATGATTGGTCAGGACCATAATATGGTGCTTGGCCCCCTCAAGCCAATGTCGCCACTCCTCAAATGCCCACTTCATAGCCAACAACTCCCGATTGCCGACATAATTGCGTTCCGCAGGCGAAAACTTCCGAGAAAAGAAGGCACACGGTTTCATCAAGGAACCATCAGAATTCCTCTGAGACAAAACGGCCCCTGCCCCAATCTCAGACGCGTCAACCTCTACCTGAAGTGGAAGAGAAACATCCGGCTGACGCAACACAGGGGCAGAAGTAAATCGGCGTTTAAGCTCCTGAAAGGCAGAAACAGCCGCAGAGGACCAATTCGTCACATCAGCGCCTTTCTTCGTCAAATCGGTCAGAGGTTTAACCACACTGGAGAAGTTGGCAATGAAACGACGATAAAAATTAGCAAAGCCCAAGAATTTCTGAAGGCTCTTCACAGATGTGGGCTGAATCCAATCATGAATGGCCTGAACCTTAACCGGATCCATTTCTATAGATGCGGGAGAAAAAATGAAGCCCAAAAAAGAAACCTTCTGAACTCCAAAGAGGCACTTTGACCCCTTCACAAATAAAGCATTATTACGGAGGATCTGAAATACCATCCTGACCTGTTTCACATGAGACTCCCAATCATCGGAAAAAATCAGAATATCATCCAAATATACAACCATGAATTTATCAAGATAACTCCGAAAGATATCATGCATAAAGGATTGGAACACAGATGGGGCATTAGAGAGTCTGAATGGCATCACAAGGTATTCAAAATGGCCTTCGGGCGTATTAAATGCAGTTTTCCATTCGTCACCCTGCTTAATACGAATAAGATTATATGCCCCTCGAAGGTCAATCTTAGTAAACCAGCTAGCCCCCTTAATCCTAGCAAACAAATCAGTAAGCAAAGGCAAAGGGTATTGAAATTTGACCGTGATCTTATTCAAGAGGCGATAATCAATACAGGGTCTCAAGGAGCCATCCTTCTTGGCAACAAAAAAGAAACCTGCTCCCAATGGTGAAGAAGATGGCCGAATATGCCCCTTCTCCAAAGACTCCTTAATATAGCTCCACATGTCGGCATGTTCTGGCACAGACAGGTTGAAAAGTCGGCCCTTAGGGAACTTACAACCTGGAATCAAGTCAATAGCACAATCACAGTCCCTATGCGGAGGAAGGGAACTGGATTTGGGCTCATCGAATACATCCTGGAAGTCTGACAAAAACTCAGGAATTTCAGAAGAGGGGGAAGAGGACATTGACATCAAAGGAACGTGACCATGAACCCCCTGACAACCCCAACTAGTCACAGACATAGATCTCCAATCTAACACCGGATTATGTACCTGTAACCATGGAAAACCCAGCACAATATCATCATGCAAATTATGCAACACCAGAAAACGACAATCTTCCTGATGGGCTGGCGCCATGCGCATGGTCAGCTGTGTCCAAAACTGAGGTTTATTTTTAGCCAACGGTGTAGCATCAATGCCCCTTAAAGGAATAGGGTTCTGCAAAGGCTGCAAGGGGAAACCACAACGTCTGGCAAATTCTAAGTCCATTAAGTTCAGAGCGGTGCCTGAATCCACAAATGCCATGACAGAAAATGATGATAATGAGCAGATCAAGGTCACAGATAACAGAAATTTAGGTTGTACAGTACTGATGGTAACAGAACTAGCGATTCTCTTTGTACACTTAGGGCAATCAGAAATAATATGAGCAGAATCGCCGCAGTAAAAACACAACCTATTCTGACGCCTCAATCTTTGACGTTCAGCTTTAGACAAAATCCTATCACACTGCATAGGCTCAGGGCTCCGCTCAGAGGACAACGCCACAGTGTGCACAACTCTGCGCTTGCGCAAGCGCTGATCAATCTGAATGGCCAGAGACATAGAATCACTCAGACCAGCAGGCGTGGGGAACCCCACCATAACATCTTTAACGGATTCAGAAAGACCCTTTCTGAAAATTGCCGCCAAGGCATCCTCATTCCATTTATTCAGTACAGACCATTTTCTAAATTTCTGGCAATACGATTCTGCCGCTTCTTGACCTTAGCAAGATTTTCTCAGCTTGATCCACAGAATTAGGCTCATCATACAATAACCCCAATGCTTGAAAGAAAGAATCAACATTAAGCAAAGCAGGATTGCCAGTTTCCAGTGAAAATGCCCAATCCTGTGGGTCACCACGCAGCAGGGATATGATGATTTTAACCTGCTGAATGGGATCACCAGAAGACCGGGGTCTCAATGCAAAAAACAGTTTACAGTTAGTTTTGAAACTCAAAAATTTGGATCTGTCACCAAAGAATAAATCAGGAGTGGGAATCCTAGGTTCTAAGGCAGGAGTCTGAACAATATAATCTGAAATACCCTGTACCCTAGCAGCAAGCTGATCCACACGAGAAACTAACTCCTGAACACTCATGTTATTACTAGGTTCCGCAGCCACCCAGAGATTAAGAGGGAGGAACAGGCTAAGGAAAAAAATGGCTCAAAACCTTTCCTCCCTTCTTTTGAGATGCAATTAACTCATTGTTGGCCAGTTGTACTATTATGATCTGGTGGCCTTGGTGCAGCATGAGACGTACTCTGGAGAAGGTGGCACCTGTACTGACCGTAAACCCTGAACTTAGCAGCGCAACTAGAAGTAGCCGTGGGGGGTACCTAACGCTCCCTAGACCCCTCGACACAGCCTAAGAATTAACTACCCCTAAAGACAGAAACAGGAAACCTATCTTGCCTCAGAGAAAATCCCCAAAGGATAGACAGCCCCCCACAAATATTGACTGTGAGAGGAGAGGGAAATAACATACGCAGACATGAAATCAGGATTTAGCATAAGAGGCCATACTAGCTAAAAAGAAAGGATAGAACAGAGTACTATGCGGTCAGTATTAAAACACTAGAAAATATCCACCACAGAAAATACAAATCACCACATCTGACTAAAGACATAGAGGGTATATTTGCATCTCCAGAGACTCAGCTAGACTGCAAAAAATCCTTCACAGACAAAGCTGGACAAGACGAAACATGAAAATGCACAGAACTATAAGGTCCACAGCAGGTGGACAGCAAAAACAAAGCCAGGACTTATCTTTGAAGAAAAGCACAGCGAACAGGAGAGACCAGAAGGGATGTGAATCCTCCAAAAACAATGGACAATTGGCACTGACTAAAGGATCAAGCAGGACTAAATAGCTGAGTCCAAATTGAACACACCTGATAAATGCTGCGATCCACAGACAGCAGCACTACCACTCATAACCACCGGAGGGAGCCCAAGAGCAGAATTCACAACACCCTCCTCCGCTGATCTCTACCCACCTAGCCAAAGTTACAGATCTACACTGTCCCTCCCCACTGCTGATGATCTCTACCCACCTAGCAAAACTGACAGATTCTCAGTGTCCCTCCCCCGCTGATGATCTCTACCCACCTAGCCAAAGTTACAGATCTTCACTGTCCCTCCCCACTGCTGATGATCTCTACCCACCTAGCAAAACTGACAGATTCTCAGTGTCCCTCCCCCGCTGATGATCTCTACCCACCTAGCCAAAGTTACAGATCTTCACTGTCCCTCCCTACTGCTGATGAATCTACACCCACCTAGCCAAACTTATTGCTCCTCAGTGTCCCTCCCCATTGTTGATGAATCTCCACCCACCTAGCCAAACTTACTGCTCCTCAGTGTCCCTCCCCATTGTTGATGAATCTACACCCACCTAGCCAAACTTACTGCTCCTCAGTGTCCCTCCTCATTGTTCATGAATCTACACCCACCTAGCCAAACTTACTGCTCCTCAGTGTCCCTCCCCACTGATGATGAATCTCCCCCTACTTAACCAGACTTACAGCTTCTCAGTGTTCTCCCCCTGCTGTTCAATATCCACCTACCTAGCAAAACTTACAAGCTCCTCAGTGTCCTCCCTCTACTGACAGATCCTCAGTGTCCCTCCCCACGGCTGATGAATCTCCACCCACTACGCCAAACCGTCAGATCCTTAGTGTCCCCCCATGCTGTTAACTCCACCCACCTTACTAAATTGAAATCTCCTCATTACTGATGAGGTCTCACACTGCTTAGTACAAGCTGTAGTTGTCATCCAGGCTATACAGTCATTCGGACCTGGATTTTTAATGTAAATATACCAGCCTCATCATCATAAAGAGATCTATTTAATAATATATGCCACATTTAATGTGAAATGGGGTGACCATTCTTTACTAATCCAACAGAGTTAAATAATATGTGAAAAATAGGAAACTTTGCAGTTTATCTTATTAGAGAATTCCACTTCTTTCTAATACTGGACTGATCTTTCATTCTCAAAATTCTCAGATCATGAATAAAATGTGTCTTCAGTGAATACAGATTCTCCCAGTACTGCGATAGATGACAGTTGGTGCTTATAATATTCTATGGAGAACTGTAACTTTTGCTTCAGGAGAACTTACAGCAGAATGTCGGCCTCTAGCCCCTCCCCCTCCTGTCTCCATAGAATATTACAAGCACCAACTGTCATCACTTACCTCGGTAATGGGGAATGTGTCTTCTCTGAATATAGATATTACCCATGAATTGAGAGTGAAAGATCAGTCCAGGGGGAGAAAGAAGCAGATTTCTCTGTTGTGATACATTACACAGTTGCTTATTTTCCTGTGTTCAACTGATTTATGAAATCAAATTGCAAATGTTGCTCTTTAATTATACGACAGGAAAATATAATGGTGTCGTCATGGCAACTAGATATAATCCATGGCATCCTATCATCCCGGCTCTGTGGATTTACCACATGGTGTTATCTACTTGAATGGCCGCTTTCACACAGAGAATTGATCTCTATGGTAAACCCATCCTCGAAACCCAGCATGTAGACATCACACTCTGCGTCTGACTTATCCGCTGCTTCTATGTGAGTAGTGAGATAAACTACCTCATGGCCGAGGTGCTAGCGCCACGATTACTACAGCACTCTGAGTCTATGACCTCGCGGGGTGTAAAGAAATGAATGCAGATTATGTCAGTGCCTTGTATAGCGTAACTCCCGCACCAAGGAATGGATCATTATAAAAAGGAAAGGACTGCCATGCTGACGTTTGGGAAAGGCATGGTACTTTGTATAGGGGCACATCTGACAGGCACTGTATATGAGGGTGGAGCTGGTACACACTGTTCAAGGGGGTATCTGTTTAGCACTTTTTAAACTAATGAGGTGGATATGTTGCAATGTACAACAGCTGCAGGCTTATACTGGATGTGTTGAGAAGACACATGGCACTGTGTTCATTGATTGAGTTAGGCTACGTTCACACTAGCGTTCGGCTAGTGTGCGTCGCGCTAGCGTCGGGCGACGCAGCGGCGACGCACGCGTCATGCGCCCCTATGTTTAACATGAGGGACGCATGCGTTTTTGCTTGTTGCGTTTTCCGACACGTGCGTCTTTTTTGACGCTAGCGTCGGACCAAGAAAACGCAACAAGTTGCATTTTTCTTGCGTCCGATTTTCGTCAAAAAACGACGCACGCGTCGAAAAACGCAGCGTTTTTGCGTGCGTTTGCACGCGTTTTTCGGTGCGTTGTGCGTCGCGTCGCCGACACAGCGGCGCACAACGCTAGTGTGAACGTAGCTTTAGATAATACTGTTCTACTGTATGTAACCTCTTTGGTTTGTGGTTTTCTGCTGTAAGCCTCCATGCTGCGATGATGCTGTATGTCCTGACTCCTGAGTATTCTTCCGCAATGTCTACATGCAAATGATTATCCTGAAAGCTGAAATCTGCAGCTGTGTGACCTGAAAAGCAGAGGTCCCTCACCGAGACACCTGATTCATGCTTCACTAATAGCTTTGTTGGGGTGAAACTACCGGCGATACGAGAGCTGGTTCTCTTTAGTAGAGATGTTTATTTTTTTGGTTGGATTATCTAGTGCAAATATGGGCAAAGTGCAGCTTGCGGGCCACATCCGGCCCTCTGGGTGTTCTAGTCTTGCCCGTGTACTAAGACAGTAGGAGGACTGAAAACAGTGGCCCACAGGCCACACCAAGCTCGCCACCCATGTGCCAACATCGCCACTATCCTCACGGTGAATTAGTTGGTGCAGGAGGAAGTCGCTGGCAATTCTCCCACCAATCAGCATAGACAACTCAGACAATGATGTCACTACATTGTGTCCGCCATGGGGAGAGTCAGTGCACTGGAGAGCGGAGCGGACGAGCGTCGGGAGAACAGGAGCGAGGTGAGTATATGTTGTTGTTTTTCATATGTGCATAGGATGGGTATCTGTATATAGGGGGCTAAGTGGGAGCTCATACTGTATATAGAGGGCTATGTGGGAGCTCATACTGTATATAGAGGGCTATGTGGGAGCTCATACTGTATATAGAGGGCTATGTGGGAGCTCATACTGTATATAGAGGGCTATGTGGGAGCTCATACTGTATATAGAGGGCTATGTGGGAGCTCATACTGTATATAGAGGGCTATGTGGGAGCTCATACTGTATATAGAGGGCTATGTGGGAGCTCATACTGTATATAGAGGGCTATGTGGGAGCTCATACTGTATATAGAGGGTTATGTGGGAGCTTATACTGTATATAGAGGGCTATGTGGGAGCTCATACTGTATATAGAGGGCTATGTGGGAGCTTATACTGTATATAGAGGGCTATGTGGGAGCTCATACTGTATATAGAGGGCTATGTGGGAGCTCATACTGTATATAGAGGGCTATGTGGGAGCTCATACTGTATATAGAGGGCTATGTGGGAGCTCATACTGTATATAGAGGGCTATGTGGGAGCTCATACTGTATATAGAGGGCTATGTGGGAG
This sequence comes from Ranitomeya imitator, assembly GCF_032444005.1. Lineage (NCBI taxonomy): Eukaryota > Metazoa > Chordata > Amphibia > Anura > Dendrobatidae > Ranitomeya > Ranitomeya imitator. The sequence continues at coordinate 597,244,343 of NC_091286.1, forward strand.
CTCATACTGTATATAGAGGGTTATGTGGGAGCTTATACTGTATATAGAGGGCTATGTGGGAGCTCATACTGTATATAGAGGGCTATGTGGGAGCTCATACTGTATATAGAGGGCTATGTGGGAGCTCATACTGTATATAGAGGGCTATGTGGGAGCTCATACTGTATATAGAGGGTTATGTGGGAGCTTATACTGTATATAGAGGGCTATGTGGGAGCTCATACTGTATATAGAGGGCTATGTGGGAGCTCATACTGTATATAGAGGGCTATGTGGGAGCTCATACTGTATATAGAGGGCTATGTGGGAGCTCATACTGTATATAGAGGGCTATGTGGGAGCTCATACTGTATATAGAGGGCTATGTGGGAGCTCATACTGTATATAGAGGGCTATGTGGGAGCTCATACTGTATATAGAGGGCTATGTGGGAGCTCATCTATATATATAATTGTCTAAGGGTTTTTCCGTCTGTCTGTCTTTCTGTCTGTCTGTCTTTCTGTCTGTCTGTCTTGGAAATCCCACGTTTCTGATTGGTCAAGGCCGCCAGGCCTCGACCAATCAGCGACGGGCACAGCATCGACGTAGAAATCCCGCGTCTCTGATTGGTCGAGGCCGCCAGGCCTCGACCAATCAGCGACCGGCACAGCGACGATGATGTCATAAAGGACATAGACATCCCGCTTCTCGACCAATCAGCAACGGGCACAGCGACAATGATGTCATAAAGGACGTAGAAATCCCACGTTTCTGATTCAGCGACGGGCACAGTATCGACGTAGATGTCATAATGGTTGCCATGGCGACGATGATGTCATAAAGGCTGCCTCGACCAATCAGCGACGGGCACAGTCTGCCGCGAATTCTGGAATCATCATTGTCCATATACTACGGGGACATGCATATTCTAGAATACCCGATGCGTTAGAATCGGGCCACAATCTAGTACTGTATATAGAGGGCTATGTGGAAGCTCATACTGTATATAGAGGGCTATGTGGGAGCTCATACTGTATATAGAGGGCTATGTGGGAGCTCATACTGTACATAGGGAGGTAATGTCATTACTTCATTAAAATGAATGCCATCTTGTTACACTGACATACACCCGTCCTAGAGTGATATTATCCTGTGAGCATGTGCAGTAGGAAGCTCCTGGGGATAGCCTATTACACATACTGTGTCCAGGTCACAGCAGCCGAGCTTCCCACTGCACATGCTCACAGGATAATATCACTCTAGGACGGGTTTATGTCGATGTGATAAGACAGGAGTCATTTTTTTTTCACTATAGTAATTACCTACCTAGATGAAATAAGTGTGATTTTTCTAATTATGGTATTGAGGTATTTATTGACGATGACATTATTCTAATTTATCCTTTTTATAGGAAAAATGGAAATTTCTATAAATTTATTTAATATTCCGAAATTTTTTTTTTTTTTTGGTCTTGTGGTGTACTGTTTATAGAGGCGACATTGCTGGAGTTTTTTGGGGGCACATACTTGCTATTATTTATAGCGGTATTATTCCTGTTCTTTTATGAGGCATTGTTGAAGACATTTTGAGAAATGATTATGGCGTAGAAAACGCCGCTGTACATTTGGGATGGGTCACGTGTCCTACAAGCGTCAGTGACATCGATGCATTGTCCACACAGGCAGACTAGAAGCCCTTATGACAGTCTAAGTCAATGGCGGAGGACAAGAAGGTGAATCTGTAATCATAGGAGACGGACCGTGAGTCATCACATACAACTGTCGTTTATTGGGTTTTGGCTGTGTCTGGTGATGAGCGTTGGGCTCCTCTGTCTAGTCTGCGGTGTGGCAATGTCCTGCAGATCGTCTATCTGTCATTGCTTTTGGGCGTTATTATTTCCTCCCTGTAGTATTATTTTTTCGCTCTGTGACTGACAGTGTTGTACTGTGACTATATAGCAGTGTTAATTAGTCAATATATGGAAGTATTAGTTATTCATTTATAGTATGCCGATTCTGTCACTGCGGCATTATTTGGTGACTGTAGGTTAAATCTGCTCACTTTACAATGGTATTACGCGTTAATATTATTCCATAATTTAGCAATGTTATGTGATATTATTTAGTTACCATATGGTAGGATGATTTAGCCATTGTATGATGGTTTTTCGGTCACTGGTTCTGTCACTGTATGGCAGTTCTGTACAGTCCATAATAGAAAATGAAGTCTGTCGACTCCCAAAATGCCTTTTAGACTAACTATACAGTGATATAGGGGACTTCACCCCTTTAAAAATCACATTAGACCGTACCTGTTACTGGTACAGAGCTTGATAAATTAACTTTAATCCATATTTAAATCACCCATGCACCCATGGTGGCGCCATGAGTTGGGTGCACCGTTACATGCCCGGCTACTGTGTGCGTGCGCAGCCGGCACAGCCAATATCAGTGTGCATACACGCGGGTCAGTGTGCCCTCTAGGAGTGAGCTCTGTCCATCACTAACTAGGCCAATCCCAAGATGCAAACTGTGGGGTCACAACTGTGCTTCCAGCTCATGGGTCATGTCCACACGATATGTGCCCCGAAGCCCCCTCATTCGAATAGGGATTAAACATTGTTATCACAGGCATTGCACCAGAAACAGGTAGAGTGCTAGTATGGTTATAGAGTGGTGAAGACTCCTATGATACTATACTATTTGTAGTTCTATTGCTTTCACCCCTGCATGGTTCCCCTTCCTCCTCCATGCAGGGACGCCGACAAACTCACAGCCTTGGCTGCACAGCGTGGTCCCTGGCGTGCTCTGTTGTGAATTCCGCTCTTGGGCTCCCTCCGGTGGTTGTAAGTGGCATTTTGTGGGTTCTGCTCTTGGGCTCCCTCTTGTGGTTTCTAGTGGTATGGCTGCTCCTTGGAGTTAGCTGTCATCAGCTGCCTCCACTTATCGTCTCTTCTGCTCGGCTATTTTAGCCTGGCTTTCTTTCTTCAGCCAGTGCCACTTGTAAATGGTTCCTGGTTGGATTCACATCTCTTTGGAGTTCCCTGTTATCCTGACCAGTTCAGCAAAGCTAAGTTTTTGCTTGCTCTTTTCTGTCCATAGATTGTGGACTTATCCATTCTGTGCTTTCTATGTTTGTCCAGCTTTTCAGTGTGAATTATTTCTGTGTTGCTGGAAGCTCTGGGAGGCAGATTTGCCCTCCACACCTTTAGTCAGGTGTGGAGATTTTTTGTAAACTCTGCGTGGATTTTTGTAGTGTTTTATACTGACCACACAGTATTCCATCCTGTCCTATCTATTTAGCTAGACTGGCCTCCTGTGCTCATCCTGGTTTCATTCTGTGTATGTCTTTTCCCTCTCCTCTCACAGTCATTATTTGTGGGGGGCTAATCTATCCTTTGGGGATTTTCTCTGAGGCAAGATAGCTTTCCTGCTAATTTCTTTAGGGGTAGTTAGCTCTTAGGCTGTGACGAGATACTTAGGGAGAGTTAGGAGCATTCCACGGCTACTTCTAGTGTTGTGTTGAGCTTAGGGACTGCGGTCAGTACAGATACCACTTCCTTCAGAGCTCGTTCCATGTTGCTCCTAGACCACCGTATCATAACAGTGCTCCCTGCCCCCAGCTGTGTGTGCTCCGCTGTTTATGCGCGCTCACTCCCCTGCCCTTACAGGGGCAGAGCGTGCACATAGTTAAATACCCCCAGCCTTTAGCTGGAAGCGGGGGCGGACACAGACAGCTTGGGGCCCCTGTGCAGAAAATGTGTCTGGGACCCCCTCCTTTTAAGGTGTTGTGTATATATATATATATATATATATATACAAACACACACACTAAGGGACTGTGTTATACATAAGTGAGTACACTTTATACTAAGGGACTGGGTTAGGCATAATAATCAACAATAACGTCTTCCTCCACCTTCCCCTGTTCCTAAATCCATTATAAATCCCCATTCCTCCCATCCCAATCCCCCACACCCCTCATTGTCCTCTTCCCCCTCGCATCCCATTATTACCCTCTCCCCCACCCCCATTATTGCTTTCTTCTCATCACCCCATTATTGCCCATTCCACCACCTCCATCATTGCCTCCTCCCCATTACCCTCCTCCCCACCCCATCATTGTCCTTTCCACTGCCACCATCATTGCCTTCTGCCCCCACCATACCATCATTACCCATCCCACCACCTCCATCATTTCCTCCTCCCCCACCACCCCCATTATTGCCCATTCACAACCTCCATCATTTCCTCCTCCCCCACCACCCCCATTATTGCCCATTCACAACCTCCATTATTTCCTCCTCCCTCACCAACTCTATCATTGCCCTCTCTGTCAACCCAATCATTGCCTTCTGCCCCATCACCCCATCATTGCCCTCTCCTCCACCTACACACAGACACACTGCACCATTCACCTCTCTGCACACACACACACACACACACACACACACACACACACACAGCACCAGTCACCTCCCTGCACACACACCACCATTCACCTCTCTGCACACACACACACACACACACACACAGCACCAGTCACCTCTCTGCATACATACACCTCACCACATGGTATCCCAAATGATCGCACCATCGCCGACAGCTTCCTGTCTCACACAGCCGCGGTGCTGAATGATTATGTCATTCAGCCGCTGCTGTGCGAGTCATAACAGCTCCAGATCCAACCTGGCGGGCATGCTTTGACTTCTGCTCCCTCGGGTATATGGCGCCAGCTTGTGCCCTGTCCCCCAGTTATACAGCAGACGTCTCGTCCTCGTTGCTTCATATCCGTACTGTCATGGTCTGCTGAGTTTCTGGGATTAGGTGGTTTTAGGGTTAACTTGCATGGCCTCACTCTGGGATTTTGGGAGGCTTTTTATAGCCTCATTGTGGAGCCATCCTCTGTCGCTTATACTCTGACTCTTGGCCGAGACCCTTTTTTGCCTGTGCTTTGTGCCTGTGCTAATTTATGCTTGTCTGGTTCTGATCTGGTTCTGTCCCCGTTTAGAGTTCTGTCTGTCCCTTTTGTACTGCGCTGCTATCTCTGTGTATGACTACTTGCTTACGTTCTGACTATTCTCTGCTCGTCCCTTCTGTACCACGCCGCCCTCTGTATCTGATCCCCGTTTGTACGACTTGAGTTATCTTTTCCTCTATTTCAGGGTGCCTGTAGAATCCTGCACTTATCTTCAGTAGCAGGATGCTAAGCCCCACCCCCTGTGGTCACATGATTGTAGGTCCTTCTGTTTCCTTCTACCTTTAGCTCTCTGCGCAGGTCCTATCTGCCTGAGCTTTCCCTGTGCCATCTGACCCCGGGATCTCCCAGTGTGGGTGAGTCACCCTGCTCAGCCGTGGCAGCACGCCGGTGCTGACAGGGTTCTGATACGTACACCCCCCACCTCGGGGACGGACGCCGCTCCTCACCTGGACCGGACTGCGTGGCTGGTCCCTGGGAGCCCCAGTTGTGCTTGTGGTTGCCATGGTGTCGGGAGCAGCCACGCAAACGGGCCTCTGAATTTCCTGGGATCTTGTGGCCCCGCCCCCCACAATGTGCAGAGGATTGTGGGAGGATCGTTCAGTCAGCACTCACACTGCAGCAAGAAAGGCAGGAAGTGAGAGTGAAATGGATCAATTCCCTGCAGCTCTGCTCCCATTTTCTGTTGCAGGCAGCGGAGTGCAGGGATTGCTCCCTAGCCGCCGCACATGAGAGCAATCTGGCCAGATTGCCCTCATTATTAGCTGCCCGCACTGGTTGAACCGGCGGTATGTCCGCCCATGGCTGGAAGGCATTTAGTATATGAGTACACCTGCAAGATGGCTCCCAGCCAATAGCTGTCATCTTGTTTAAAAGGCCTCCCCTCAATAGGGAGGTGCCAAGCAACACCATGAGTGAGGTGGTCTCCTAGTGAGATGTGAGGTCCCCTGGTCCTGGTGTGGCCAATGTCCTAAACAAAAAGTCCCTGGTTCATGTGCAACCAGTCCTGAACTCGAAGTTCCTGGCCCTGATGTGACCAGTGCCTGAACCTTGTCCTCCAATCCTGTGCAGACAGTTCCTGAATCAGTATCTGAGACTTGTATGTCTGAACGTGTGTCAATCTGAGTACCCCGTGTATCCAGACTGCTACAACCAGTCTCAGAATCAGCCCTGTCTGAGACTCCATGTCAGTAGCCGTCCTGCAGAGGATCCTGAGCCTAGTAGACTGAATGGAGCCCGAGCCTGGGTCAGTAACCATTCTACAGAAGATCCAGAACTTATCAGTCTGAACTGAGCCCTAGTTATAACCATGTCTGCATACCTGACACCTGGGGATAGCAGCTGCAGCACCGGGGACTGCCTAGGAGTGCTACCAAATAACTATTGGTATCTGGTACTATCATAGTTACTACAGATTATTAAAGGGAATCTGGCAACAGGTTTTTGCCACCTAATCTTAGAGCAACGAAATGTAGAGACAGAGACCCTGATTCCAGTGATGTGTTGCTTACTGGTCTGCTTGTTGTAGTTTTGATGAAATTACTGTTTACTAGCAGTAGATTATCACTAGATGTCTAGTAATCCTGCTGCCAGGTAGTCCTCCATATTCATGAGCTCTGTGTAGCCTCTCCCCACTACAGATTGGCCGCTTTCTGACTATGCACAGGGTAACAAGAAAGCTTCCAATCAGAGTTGTGAATAGTATTATACAGGGCTCAGTATTCAGATAGAATGGTAGATCTGCTGCTGATAAAAGTATGATTTTATCAAATCTGCAGAAAGCAGTCCAGTAAGTGACACATCCCTGGAATCAAGGTCTCTGCCCCTACATCACGCTGCTCTCAGATGGGATAGCAGAAATCTGGAAGCAGTAAACTGTACAATAAGGCCTCTATGGATCAGACTTGATTTTCCAGCACATTCCACAATTGCTCATTGTTACCGAGACCCAAATTTTTTGTCATGTTCCTCAAACCAACAATTTCTGCAGTGTGGCGGGGGAGATTATCCCACTAAAGAGGTCACTGTGTAGGGAATACCACTGCAATCAAATGGTCTGCAATTACATTTTGGAAGATGGTACAAGTCAAGTGACATTCACAGAAATGCCAGAACATAAGGTCGGCCAGCAGAATGTCGCCCACTTCAGCACACTTGCTTCACCGGCTTGCCTTCTTTTCATAGAGCATCCCGGCGCCATCTCCTTCCCGGGTGAGCAGCCCATGAGGACCTAGCCAACAAAGGGGTCATCCACTACTAGACCGCCCCTGCTTAATCACTGCCCATATCGAATATATAATTGCCTAGAATACTACTTCCTGCAATTTGTGCCAACTTCCTGTCCGGAGCTAATGTCCGGAGATAATGTCCGGAGCTAATGTCCGGAGCTAATGTCCGGAGCTAATGTCCGGAGATAATGTCCGGAGATAATGTCCGGAGATAAGTGACGTCAACAGTGTCCAGTGTCTGATTGGTTGCCGCCTGCTGCGAGCGACCAATCAGAAACGTGCCGTACTGTGACACACTCCGCCCGCCATTTTGGTGTGATTTTTGAATTTTTACCTCACAGCAAGTTTCTACTGCGTGGAGGCGGGCCCAGTGACGTTGCTCTTCAAGCTCCTGCCGAATTTCGTCAAAAAAATGATAATACCATTTACCAAAACTATATATATTTAGTTGTGAAGTGGTTCAGTGACATTTTCACACCAATTTTGAACTTTTGTTTGGTGTTTTCTCCATATACTGCCTATTATTCACTGACTGTTATACTGAGAGACTGCCGTTTATTAACCTCTTCTTTGCCACATTGGGTATATTGCTCTATTATTTGCCACATAAGGACATTGTCCATTATTGCCCAGCAATTTCTTAAATAACAAGAATTGTCAAGAGCTGGTAAGTGCAGCCATTTTTTGTTCTTTCTTACTATTATTTATTAATTGTATTATTCTTACATTTGAATAAATAAAGTATATATGGATTCTAGACTCCCGATTCTTTAGAATCGGGCTGCCATCTAGTAAGATAATAACAATCCACACTCCTCTGCCATAGCTGGGCCATTCTTGGTATGTCAGCCCTGTCACTCGACCACTGCAGCCAATCATTGTCAGCTGATCGGTTGCAGCCTTTAAGTATTCCCTCAGAGTGGATGTGAGAATTGATTGTTTTTATTTCACATGGGGCACTGTAGTGATTAAGCAGTGATTGGTAGCGGTCGGTGTAGACGTGGACATGATGCCTCAGACCAGACCACCTTCTACCAATGCTCCACGGTCCATGTCTGACGCTTATGTGACCATTGTAGGGGCTTTTGGTAGTGGACAGTTGTCAGGATGGACCCTTGTTGGTCTGGGGCTACGCAGCAAACTATAAGATACTGTGTGTTCTGTCATCATAGACCGCAGTAATCATTAATAGCAATTTTATTGTTACTCCACCTGTCAGAGATTTTTATGATATGGCGGATTAGGCCTCTTTCATACTTCAGTTGTTTGGCGTCAGTCACTACCGACATAGTGATGGATTGACGGATCCGTCACAATTGTTGAGAAAACGGTTCTAACGGATCCGTTTTTTTGACAAATCCATTACTTGGGGGTTGTCTTGGAAAAGTATCTCCTTTTTGGAGCATGCGCAATTGAAAAAACGGATTGGGGCGACGGATTCGCCGAAATGACGGTTGCAACGGATCCGTCGCCCATAGGCGGCCATTCTATGGAATGGCGGGCGCGACGGATCCGTCGCGATCCGCCATTTCGGCGTTGACAAAAAACGTTTCAATGTCCGTCTATGTCCAGAAAACGTCCGCCAAATTTCGACGGATCTGTCGCATGGCGGATGGAACGGACGACCATCCGTCACAATCCGTCGCTAATGCAAGTCTTTGGGAAAATAACGGATCCGTCAAAAAAAATTGACGGATCCGTTATTTGAGGACAATGGCGGTTTTAGACTGATGCCAAACAACTGAAGTGTGAAAGAGGCCTTAGTGTATAATTAAGTTTTATTGTTATGGCAAATTATTTAGAGTGGAGCAAATGAAAATCTAGTCTGGATACATGTAAAGCTCCATGAAATAAATGGCGCTATAATAATAAATAATAATAATATACATCGAGATTGTGTAAGTGGAACTTATAGCAAATTTCTACAATATCTGTGCGATAATTGCAATGAGATGTTTATCGGACGCAATATAAAAAACATTGAAAATTAACTAAATAACTGAATTTCCATTTTTAACTCCTTTTTCACATTTGATTCTACTTTATCGACAATCCTTTTACAACTACAAGATATTCAAAGTGATGAACGTCAATGTGGGTCTCACACCTACTCACTAATTTAGTGGACCCTCAAAGCAAACAGTTCTGTCTTTTTCCATTACTGCGACAGTTCCTCGTTGTCATATCTGCAGATGAGCAGAGACAAATAACCATGAGAATAACGAGGAAGCAGATGACATCCGCCGTCTCTCTGCAAACAGCAATAATAGCTCAGATACAATTTGCTTCTTTTGTATTTTTGACTCTTTTTTTTTTTTTTCCAATTCATTTCTAATTTTTCAATGACAATTTTTCCCCTGAAATTTTCAAACATCAAGATAACAATCTATTGGAGTTATTTCCATATAATCTGGCACAATCAGAAATCTATAATTCTGCAGTGGTTAGATTAATCTTCCGTGTCGTACGCAATCCCTCTAGCTCCTGGCCCTGCGTTCTGTCTACATCATTTATTTTTCCCTACAAATATGCTAAATTGCTCCTTTGATGGCTTCTTCGTTGGATCAAACTCGATCCACAATCTTAAGGATATTCGGTTATTGCTCTGATTGTATCTCCACTTCCCGTGGGTTATTTCCTACTGAATATATAAATGCCAGCCTCAGTTTATTGCCTCATTTGCTATACTCTGGGCATATGAGATGACGGCAAAACCGCATGGAGATAACATTGCAATTATGTCTTCATCCATATTTTAGAGACTGGGAAAAAAAAAATAAACTGTAATACATTAAAAACGAACAGAAACGCAGAGAGATTAGAAAGATGATTTCCTCCGACTAATACACTGTGTCCATATATTGACTTTCAATCCGACGAAGAATAAATAAATGTGCAATAAGTGTGAAAAATTATAATAATATTTACGTATGTGAATTATAAAGTCAATGTGCTGGAAAGAGCATAATATTGTTCTAAAAAAGGATCCATTGACTTTAGCAAATTCTAATAGGAATGTGTCAAGGCTCCAAAATACACTTTTAGTGACTTCCAAATATGCATTTTTAGTAGCCCGAAAGACCGAGCAAGACCAAGCCAACCAAGCAAGACCAAGCCACCCAACCGCAATGAGGTAAGGTGGAAGACGAACATCAGTGGTCCTAATTGAGGCATTTCTGCACCATGGTCAGCAATGACATGAAAGCACCAAGGGCACAGCTCAAGTCACATCTCGGCAAAGGGTTCCAAGACCTACAGCCATGTAGACCAGATAAGAAAACCTCTAGACACATCTGGGATGAAGTAGGGTGTAGGAGCAGGTCTTCAAAATGAGAGGATCAGCACCATGGACAGCAGAGCTCAAATTCCAAGGACACTGCTCAAGTCCCCCAACACATTGCCTCATGTATGTCTTATAAGCATATTGCTTGGTGGCAATTCTTGCCAAGAAGAAAATCCTTGACAAGGAGCCAAGGCACCACTCATCTCATCATCTGCGCTATATCACCATGAAGGCACGGTGCCCATCACCTCCCTCTTTGCAATCCTCAATGGAAATCCCATTCATCTGCAAACATACACTAAGGAGCCATTACCTCTTGTAGTAGCTAGTGGGGTGCGCAGCCTCACAGGCAAATCATTCTCTTGCCCTGGGATGAGCACATCTTCAGTTGACTTTCTTATCTTTTCTTGATATTTTGTATGGCTCAGCACTGTGGAAAAGAAAAGCCAGGACTGTTCTCCCTATATGTCCACTGGGATCTGCAGGGAATAATGATTGTAGGAGGGCAGCGAGCTCTGCCCACCTCAGGCTCCCCCTCCTTAGCCTGCCTCTCTTGCTCTTCGCTCAGTTTGCATTTGTCAAACATGCAAGAGAGGAAATAGGGACGGAGGTTGCAGCTGGAGGGGGGACTGTGATCAGGACAGCGTGCGCATGGGCGGCAGGGCTGGGGGGCATGTGGCAGGCCTGTCATAAGCTGTTTGCTCTAGCATTGTCTGATTGTGCTCCGAAATGTGATGTTTCTTAATGGTTTGTGCATTCTTATCTTAACCCGGATTATTTTCTCATTGCTCAAAATTTCTCCCTTTATCGATGACCGCCCTGATTATTGCCAACGAGCTCTATATTTGACCAGTTCACGCCCAGGCCATTTACCCCCAATCCTGCTTTTATTTAGTACATGTGGTTTGGAGCGCTGTAAAAAAATAATAATGTTCTCGTTAGGATATTCAAATAATTTGTTGCATCTTTTTCAAGATACATAGGGCTTAATTTTGAGGCTATTTTCATAGTCTCTTTTTTGCTGATGTTAGGCAATATTGTTGGGGAAATAAAAAAATACAACGCAAGAAACCACTTTATAGCCACTAAATCATTATAAAATTTGTTCCGCTTTCTATATCTAAATTTTTTTACGTACCGGACACTTTTATTTCAATATAGATGAGGCTCATAGCAAGAGTTTGGATTGGCAGCGTCTTTTTTTATTTATTACCTACCTGTTTTTTAAAATGTTTTTAAATTAGTTTTTTTTTTAGCATATAGTATCCCCCTCCCCCTCCCCCATGAGCTCATAAAAGACACCTGGGGTGGGAAGGGGCATTCCAACATATGGACCCTTTTTTACATGAAATAGGGTTTGTATGTTACCATCAGTTACAATGGAAATGCAGCCACCTGTCTGTATAGCTGAGATGATGGCTTCTACGAGGATCCAGCAGCAGCGATTTCTTCCCTAGATGATCCTAGCGATCATATGACCACTGGGTCAGGAGGAGGAAACGTCTTTAGAGCTTCCTATTACTATATTCACATTGCGCGATCAGGAAGGCAGACTGTAATAATCCATCCCTGCCTTCTCTATGGGAGCTTGACTGTGTTTGACAACCAGCCATCATTCCCTGGTGTATACCTATGTTATTTGTGTGAGTGTATATGTATGATTGGTAATTTCCTTTATTCCTGTTCATATAACCTTGTTAGTCTTGTTGGTGTATGATGGCACACTACTACTCCCCTCTTCCCTGGGTGGGGGCAGAGTACAGACTAAGGGAGGATTCAGGAGCTAAGGCAAGGTATGTGGCCCTGACGTCTTCACCATCAGAAGTAATCCGGCGAACACGGTGCACTAGGGCATCCCTAGCATTAGGGATAGAGAAGGATCCCCTGGTCCCGGGACACCCGACAACAGAGTCGTGACAGTCAGTGTGTGCAGGACCAAGTTCTCATCCTTCTCCTGTGTATAGCGGCCGCTTTTTACACATAGGATTGCACAGTAGTGATCCCTTGATGCTGACAGGACAGGGAGGAGAACAAGCGTATGTGCATACTCATCTCTCTCTCCTGTGTAAAGTGGCCACATGCTACTGTATGATCCTGTGTATAGCGAGTGGCCGCTATACACAGGAGAGGGGAATGAGCGCGCACCGACACTGACATTGTGCGTGTGTTCTAATCCCCTCCTCTGTCAGCTTTGGCCACCCGCTGCTTTGTAATCCTGTGTGCAGCGTACGGCGGCCATACACAGGAGAGGGATGAGATCCCGACTGATCCAGTGTCAGTATGGGCCGTATTCTGGAGTTAGATCAGAGAAATCACCGTGAGGGGAGAGGTGGAGTATTGTAATTGAGGGGCGGAACAGTGCACAGAGCCCGTGCACACACTAAGGTTGCACCAAAGTCTCCTCATTTACATATGGAATTAAACTGCTTTCCCCCCAAAAAAAATCTTTACTAAAATCTACAGTACAAACATAATTAGGGGCTGTGTTCTTATATGAAGGTCTAAATAGTTACATTTTAGTTTTGGAGGTGGCAAACTCCCTTTAATGCACCTGTTGTACAGCATCCTAAATCAGACAATAATATTGTGATAAAAGGCAAGCTTAATTTCAATTCTTCCTGCATAATATATCCTGTAAATTGCCCCTGAGGTATAGACTACGGGATATTGAAGAATTTGTGCAAAAAGTTAAGAAAATGTTTTCTAGCATAAGTCCACGATAGTAACTAAGCAGTACTTTGAGTAATATGTTATTTTAAACGAGTTGGGCAAGATGAGGAGAGGGTCTGCTGTTTCCTGGAAACAGCGCCACTTGTGTTTATAGTATGTGTTTGGTATTGCAGATCAGTGCCATTGCGTTGAATAGGGATGAGTTGCAACATCACACGTGTAATTTGCACTTGGCTCTCAGCTGGTAGGTGGAGACTATGATGGCTCCCATAGACACCACAGTCACAGCACACTGATAAAGATTCCTGCTCCTCATTACTAAGTCGGCACATAGACAGTAGCAGCAACAGCTTGGAGGAAAGTATATAGCAGTACTGTGCAGTGTGCATGTGAATCCAGCACTGTGGTAAGGTAAAAGACTTGTCAGAAAGCTTAGCACAATCTTTCTGTGTCTCCTTCTGTTTATCTTGCTCTGCTATGTACTTTCTCTCCCCTTCTTCTGTCCATAGAGAAATATACCTGACACCTCACTGTGCATCTAGTTTTGATTTTGAACAAGAAGGATTTGAGCTGTTTTTTTCAAAGTGGATGGTGAGTCCAGGAGAAAGAGTGAGGGGGAGAAATGTTTAATAAGTAGAGAAAGAAGCTAAATTGTTTGATAAGATATATTACAAAGTTTCTTTTGTTTGCCTGTACTAATGAGTTATACCAACCTTGTTGACGTACAGGCCAGTGTTAAAAATGGGAATGTTTTTTTAGCTTTGATTTTCTAAAAACAATGCACTCATCGGATCTCAACAAAGATTGTATTACTTTTCCTAGTCTCTAATGTTTTATTTTTTTCATTTTTAGAGCTTCTACTTCCTAGTAACATTCCTAATATTTAAAGAGAATCTGTAACCAATTTTTGGTAAGTAACCAGAGAGCAGCATAATGTATGGGTTGAGACCCTGATTCCAGCAATGTGTCACTTACTGGGCTGTCGGCTGTAGTTTTGATAAAATCTCTGTTTTCTCTGTTGCAGATCTGCCAGTTTTCTGAATGATGAGAACTGTATAACCCCGTCCACACCACTGATGTGTAGCCTGTACATTGGCAGAAAGCTGCTAATCAGTGGTGGGGGTGGGGTTATGCACAGCAGGAGGAGACTACATGGCACCGGACAACTACGGTAGTCCTTTAGTGATAATTTCCTGAGTTGATAAAACATTGAGCTTATTGAAGCTGCAACAAGCAGCCCAGTAAGTGACACATCGCTGGAATCATGGTCTCTGCCCCTACACAAAACAACAAAAATCTGTTGACAGATTCCCTTTAATTCTTCACTCTTTTCATATGAAATGACAACTCTGTCTGGCTTTCACCTCTGGTGATGTGAGGTTCTTCTCTAAAGACTTGCTGTCATGATTTTCTATCCCCTTGACTGTATTCAGGTTTATTTTGGGAAATGGTTACTGGAGGATTGCAGTGTTCTCACGAGTTATTCACCTCTGGTTGACGACTAGTAAATTATAGATATTAATAGCATACATTACCGTCTCCAGGATTTCAGAGTCGTCTTACACAATAACAGCAGTTTCTCGCATCTCCTGGGAATACGGCCACATTTTCATCTCGCAGCAGATGTTTCTTTTAACCCGAAAACGGATTTTGACACATTTTCTGCTTTCTCGATTCATGACTGAATGATAATCATCTCACTTTATAGAGATGCCGTATCCACATTACTTTCTGTTGAAGGCAGTAATCATAAAAATATATTTATTATTACGCACCACAAACAGAATGAGGTGAACTGTCTTCGTATTGTGTCTGGCTTGTATGTTTCTCAGGGCGTTCGCTCCACCAGGGAAAGTGACAGATGTCAGAGAGTCGGGAGTGGGATATGTTGGGGGCACCTGAGTGGCCGCCACCATTCTACCCAGATTGTGCGCTGGCACGATGGAACCTGAATCCATGATATCATTATATAATATAACCATAAACCATGTCAGCATCAGAGGATGCCCCTCCTTTATTACTTTTTTCATTTTGTATCATCACATTGAGGCAGCAATATTTTTTTTTTTTTTTTTTTTTTTAATTTCATCAAACTCTGAGAGAATATTTTTCCAAGTAGTAGTTGTAATAGTTCTGGCACCATATTTAATTCACTTTTTACGGGAGAATGAAAACAAGAGGAATATTCGTCATTGTCTTTTGCATTGGTAATTTACAGCGCAGTATGAATAACGTGTAAGCTGCATTTACACTGCAAGATTGTGACCTGAGCTTTCTTAAGGCCACGTTTCATGGTAAATTTTCACTGTAGAAAGGATGGCGAGCACCCAGCGAACAAGCAAAACACTCCTTGACTGATTGCAATTATACTTTACAGGGCCGGATTTAAGAGGTGGGTGGCCCGGGGCCCATTTTGGAGGGAGGCCCATTTTTCACGGTGTTGCAATATGTAATGAAAAACACAAAATGAAACGAACGCAAATTTATTTACAAAAATCATTTACGCAGAGTAATTCAGGTAAAATCATTCATTCTTTACAATCCAGGCACTTTCCTTGATTTTCGTGCTGCAAAATCACTAATGATGTCACTAGAGTCCTATTCACGTAGTATATCTGACTCGATGCTCATGATAGCCAAAGTTACAAGTGGTTCCTGCTTCATGGATGTCCTTAATCGGTTTTTAACTAATTTGAGTTTTGGGAAGGAACGCTCACCACTGCGGTTTGTTACCATCCAAATTAGATATATCCTTAGAGCTATCTCAATACTTGCTGTATATATCAGAGGCTGTTTACCTGTATATATCAGAGGCTGTTTACCTGTATATATCAGAGGCTGTTTACCTGTATATATCAGAGGCTGTTTACCTGTATATATCAGAGGCTGTTTACCTGTATATATCAGAGGCTGTTTACCTGTATATATCAGAGGCTGTTTACCTGTATATATCAGAGGCTGTTTACCTGTGTATATCAGAGGCTGTTGCTGTGCTGGCTGTATATAGAATAGAGGGTGAGGGGCTGTATAACGTGTATACACAGCACTATACTGTAAACAGGTCCACACTATATACATACAGTATACACAGACACACTGTAATGCAGGATATAGTGTGGACCTGTATATACAGTATGGTACTGTGTAGGACAGGAGCTGCAAAAAAGAGACACAGACAGACAGACACGCAGACACACACACAGAGATCATCCTCACCCACCGTGACACTGTGAAGAGTGACCCACGTCACCTCTGGATCTTCAGTGACTGAAGATCCAGAGTGAAGTCCTGCCGCACTCCGCGGTGGAGAATCCTCTTCTCGCGCCGACATCATGGCTCCGCCTCCTTCCTCGAAGGTAGCTGAACAAACTCTCATCTGATCTAATCCGAGGGAGCGATCATATAGCTGAATAGGTAGCGGCTAGAAGCTTCTGTTGGGATCGCAGAAGGCTGCTGCATGCCATAAGCTAAGCATTAGGTACAGGGAGGGTACTAAGGAAGTCTGGCTAGGCTAGCCAGGTCAGTGGATGCTGACGCAGATCAGGTGCCATGACTCTGCCGCTCTGCACCAGCCACTGAGATGTAGGACCGTAGCCGGGTCCCTACACTTTCAATAGTTTCTCTTTTGTTAAATGTTCCCTATCATTAGAAATGGTTCACTGTAAAGAGATGTGTATTTTACATGTTTTGAGATATTTATCCCTATATTGGTGGGAGGCCCCGCTTGGTGGGTGGCCCAGGGCTCGGGCCCCTTGGGCCCCCCCTAAATCTGGGCCTGATACTTTATGCAGAGGAAAGGATCGTCTTTATCGGGGGTGCATCATCCCAGGTAAAAATGACTTGCGCTGCCGAGAACAATGGCATGCTATGTACAGTTGGAGCACCCGCTAGGACCGTGGGGTACTCGGTACCAGGCCGGTTCTGTTCTTAAAGGGGTGGTCATGGTGGCAGTGACCCTGTCCGTGGCCTTGGGAGTCCGGTAAAAAAAGGGGGTTAATGGAAATGGGAATAAAGTCTAATGTAGTTTGTTCTTTTGACGCCACCTGTGGAACTCGACCAGGGATGGTCGACGCTGTTTAAAGGGGTCTACTGGGGATGATAGTATTGCAGCAGAGGTGGTATAGCTCCCCACAGGTGGAGTTTAGTACCCATGGCTCCCGCTGTGGTTGGTCGGGATGATAGATGGTGAAGTGCAGGAAAGAATTGGAGAACACAAGGTTGCAGTCTCTTTACCTTTTACTGATGATGTTCATGTACAGGTTGCAGCTGATCTTTGGAATTCGGACAGCCTGGAAGCGATTTGGAATCCCACTAGCCAGGTGGGGTTGGAAGCCTTCCTTTCTGCGTGGTGTCCTGAGTCCCTTGCTGCCCTAGGCTTCATTCAAGGGCCTCTCTCAATCTGTCCTCTTAGGTGGACACTACCCGCATGGCAGGCAACTTGTTCCTTTTTACAGGTGTCCCTTCTCGTGACTCCGGGCTCTAATCTGCTGCTGTGCCTTCAGGTGTAATTGTGGCCCGGAGACTTGGAATCTCCTGTCCGCCGGTTTCTGCTGTGGGGCATACAGTTCCCTCCCACAACCTCAGACTTCTGGCCTCCGGTTTCTTGCGCTAGATCCTGGTGGAAGCCCACTCGCAGCTCCACTGTGAGCGCCGGGCAGCCGGAAAGCAGAGCGGTGACGTCACCGCTCTGCTTTCCGGCCGCTGTGCTCACAGCCAGAGCAGAGAAGCACAGCGCCGGGGACAGACAGCGGTAGGTAAGTATGTAGTGGTTGTTTTTTTTACTTTAACGATGGTTACCAGCGAAGACATTGCTGAATCGGCGTCACACACGCCGATTCAGCGATGTCAGCGGGAGATCCAGTGACGAAACAAAGTTCTGGACTTTCTTCCCCGACCAGCGACATCACAGCAGGGGCCTGATCGCTGCTGCCTGTCACACTGGACGATATCGCTAGCGAGGACGCTGCAACGTCACGGATCGCTAGCGATATCATCTAGTGTGACGGTACCTTTAATCAGAGTTGAGTTTATCAGGGATTAATCTGACTGGGGGCTCAGCAACAGCTTAATGAGTTTGTGTTATTTCATTGTTTCTTGTTATCTCTCCTCATGAACAGGTCTGATAGGATTGGGCAAGAGAAAGGGCACCAAAATGTAAACAATATAAAACAAGAGGGGATTATAGGGAGAGAAATGGGAAGCTCAGACTTCTGTGTGTAGTAGTTAGTTTCCAAAGGTGTGTACTCAGTGTTAATCCACTCAACTTTTTGGCGTCTTGATATACTGCGTATAGATCCAATCCATGGATCACTTCATTCCTCTTTCCATTCTATTTGCTGCAGAGATCTGGGAACTGAGGAGCGCACTGAACAGTGCTTTCATCGGCGATAACACTTTGTAAATGTTTTTCCCAGCAATATGGCTCCTGAAGGATGATGATGGAACTCGATATTCTGATTCAAGGATGATTTCTATTTCAAACTAAAATACTTTTTAGTTTGAAATAAAAATCATCCTTAAATCAGAATATCGAGTTCCATCATCATCCTTCAGGAGTTCATATTGCTGGGAAAAACATTTACAAAATGTAAACTATAAAAGTGCACCATGACTTTACGGACTACTGTATATTTAGGAATTTTGTGCAACATGCATTTTCACTGGTACCACAGGGAGACTTCACGGTCAGTGCTTATTTTAGGCTTTGTGCAGACAGCGTTTTCGGGTGGTGAAAACTGATTAATATTTCATATGTAAACCACTTTAAGAAACTCTACATCTGTGGCATTTTCATGGCCTTTTTAATTATCCTGAAGCGTTGATGTTAATATTGTGCTGATAATTCCTGAATCATTTCATCAACAATATTTTTGTTTGTCATTGTTTTTACATGTGATTTTTTAAATTTTTTAAGTGACATTTTCTCACATTAAGCCTACTAAGCACTTGATAAAAGTATAAACCAAAAAAAGTTTTCAAAATGTTTTAAAAAAAAATCAACCTGTAGTTTTTGTGGTGTTTCTGTAGTCTTCCCATTGAGGTGTTAATATACTGCTAAAAAAATAAAGGGAACACTGAATCAACACAATGAAACTCCAAGTCAATTACACTTCTGTGAAATCATCTTGTCCTGTTATGAAGCAACGCTGATTATGAATCAATTTCTCCTGCTGTTGTGGAAATGGAACAGACAACAGGTAGAAATGATATTCTACTTGCAAGAAAACCCCTATAAAGGAGTGGTTCTGCACGTGGTGACCACAGACCATTTCTCTGTTCTCATTGTTTTAGGCCGTTGCTTTGGTCACTTTTGCAATCTGTCACTGCTCTCACCCCTAGAGGTAGCATGAGTCAGTGTCAACAACCCACAGAAGTTTTTCAGGTATAGTGCAGCTCATCTAGGATGACACATCAATGCTAGCTGTGACAAGAAGGGTAGCTGTGTCTGTCAGCAGTGTCCAGAGCATGGAGCAAATTCCAGGAGACAGGCCAGTACACCAGGAGATGTGGAGAGGGCTGTAGGAAGGCAATAACCCATCAGCAGAATCGCTACCTCCTACTTTCTGCAAGGAGTAATGGAGGAACAGTGCCAGAGCCCTGCAAAATGACCTCCAGCAGGCTACTAACCTCCATGTGTCTGCTCAAACTGTCATAAACAGACTCCATGAGGGTGGTATGAGGGCTCGACGTCCACTAGTGGGTGTTGTGCTTACAGTCCAACACTGTGCAGGGCGATTTGCATTTGCCAGAGAACAGCAAGATTGGCAGATTCAACATTGGCACCCTGTGCTCTTCACGGATAAGAGCAGGTTCACATTGAAATGCAAGTGAGAAACATGACAGAGTCTGGAGACGCTGTGGAGATCTTTCTGCTGCCTGCAACATCCTTCTGACTGATTTGGCAGTGGGTCAGTAAAAGTGTGGGGAGGCATTACTTTGGAGGGCCACAGTCCTCCATATGCTAGCCAGAGCAACCCTGACTGTTATTAGGTCCCGGGATGAGGTCCTCAGACCCAATGCGATACCAAATGCAGGTGCAGCGGGACCTGGGTTCCTTCTGATGCAAGACAACGCTAGGCTTCATGTGGCTGAAGTGTGTCAACAGTTGCTGCATGATGAAGGCATTGATGCTCTGGACTGGCCTGCCCATTCCTCAGACCTGAATCCAATCAAGCACATCTGGGATATCATGTCCCGTTCCATCCACCAGTGCCACATTGCACTACAGACTACTGTCCATGAGTTAACTGATGCTTTAATTCAGGTCTGGAAGGAGATCCTTCAGGGGAACATCAACCTCCTCATCAGGAGCATGCCCGAGAATTGTAGTAAGTTCATACAGACACGTGGAGGCCACACACGTTTCCTTGTCTTGAGGTATTTCCCCTGAAGTTAGATCAGCCTGCATTTTATAAACCACTTTGATTTTGAGCATCAGTCAAAATCCAGACCTCCATGAGATATTAATTTGGATTTACATTGATCATTTTTATGTTTTTATTTTTTTTCAGCGCATTCCAATATGTAATGAATAAAGATTTGCAACTGGAATATTTCATTCAGTGATATCTAGGATGTGGTATTTTAGTGATACTTTAAATTTTTTTGAGTAGTGTATATAGAGCGGCTTCATGTCGAAAAACATTTGCGTAATGATCAGGTCACTTGTTTAAAAAAAAAAATGGCAATTTTGGAAAACTGAAGCTGATAAAAATCAAAAACTTGAAGAAATTACCAGGAAAATGTCACACACAGTGTAGGAAAGAATGAGTGCAACACGAAGGGATAAGAGGAAGGGAACCCAACGCTAGGGAAGCGGGGAGTGGAGACACCTAGACAGGTTTAATGTCACCCTGTCTGCCCTAAGCATCCCTATATAGGTTCCGCACTTATCGCCGAGCAGGATACCTAACCACTGCATGACCCTGGTAATAAGCCCTGCATAGGGAAGCACAGGTAGTACATTAGTCAATACCCACTACCACTAAAGACAAATGGGAAACACAAACAAGGAGAACACTTATCTTGGGTAGACTCAGAGAGAAATAGAGACGTTCTTCAAACCCCGAAGAGGAAAATAACCGACTGCTAAAGCTCAAAGCCTCAACAGGGAAATGGAAGTTGATATATGGCCTGCAACTCCCAGCAGCAAGCTGGGAGTTATAAACACCCTGGTCCAGGTATGTCAACTAGAGGTTGGGGAGGTTGCCACTGGGTCTTAAAGTCAGATTGGCTAGGAAGGAGTCTGCGATGCCAACCACTAAGACCATCTACTGCTAGATGTATTGAGACTATCTGCAGCCTCTGACACACCCCTGACATTACCCCCCTTCAATGATTGGCCTCCGGACTCTCAGGACCAGGCTTCTTGGAACAAGAGGTGTGAAGTGAATGAGCCAGCCTGGGGGCATTCACCTCTGATGCCGAGACCCACAGCCTTTCACCTGGGCCGTAACCCTTCCAGTGCACCAAGTATTGTAGGGAACGACGTTTGAAATATGAAACTCCATATTTCTATCAACCATTATTGGGGGGCAATGGTAGGGGTGAGGGCTCAAGAGGTTCCACATATTTCTCGAGCAAAGACCTGTGGAAGACATTGTGGATTTTATGAGTCTGAGGTAACTCAAGACGAAACGCAGCTGGATTAATGACGGCGGTTATTTTATAGGGACCAATGAATCTAGGTCCCAATTTCCAGGAAGGAACCTTCAACCTGATATTCCTGGTAGGCAACCATACAAAGTAATTTACATTCTAGGCTGGACCTGGCACACATTTTCTGTCAGCCATATGTTTGTACCTGTCTCCCATAATCCTCAAATTACTCAGAATCCCCCACCACACTAATGATAGCGATGAAGCAAAAAGTTCCTCTTCAGGAACTCTCGAAGCCCTTCCTCCACTAAAAGTACCAAACTGAGGATGGTAACTATGTGCACCAAAGAAGAGTGACCTGCCGGTAGATTCCAGATGGTGATTATTGATAGCAAATTCTGCCAGCGGTAAGTAGGATGCCCAATCCTCCTGATCAGGTATGGACTGGGGCTGAAATTTAGTCCTGGCATTTGAAATCACACAGCCCATGTTGTCCCCATCTCCATTAACCAGATGGGATATATTACTAATATTACCCTGGATGGAGGAAAGGAAGATTTTCTACAAGACCAATATTTCTAATGATACCCGTGGCCTGCTGGGGTAAGTGCAGGTGACAATCCAGCAGCTGTCGGCTGTACACTATAGCTGACAACCTGCTGCATCAGACACGATCATTGTTGGCACCGTCCATATCTGTTTAACCCCTTAGATGCTGCTTTCAATAGTGACTACATCATATAAATTGTTAAGAGTGTGGGGCTTCCTCTTTATCCCCATCGGCACCCTGAGATCATGATTGTGTGGTCCTGGTGTTTATGTCAGCTCACCGCCAAATAGCGGCCTTTGAGTCTGCTGGCTATAGTGAACTCTTTAGAAGTTAGCAACATTTAGATGGCAAAAATACACTTTTTCATTCCTGTTATGTCACATTGCATTAATTCCAGAAAATCACCTGAAAGGTTAATAAAATACCTGACTGCAGTTTTCAATATGTTGGAGGTGCTGTTTTTAAAATGGTGTCGTTTTTAGGGGGTTTCCAATATATAGGACCCCCAAAGTCACTTCAAACCTGGATAGGACCTTTAGAAAAAATAATTTTGTAAGTTTCTTTGGAAAAAGGAAACATTTTTGCTACCTTTTAAAACTTCCTAAAATGCTAACAAAATAAAATAACATTTTACAAATGGTGCTGATGTAAAGCAGACGTGAGGGAAATATTATTTATTAATGTTTTTCTATGGTACGATTATCTAGATTAAAGGGATAATCATTCAAAGTTTGAAAATTGCTATTTTTTTTACATTTTTGTCAAATTTCTGATATTTTTATAAATAAACACAAAACATATCGACCTAAATTTACGTTTACCATAAAGTACAATGTGTCATAAAAAACAGTCTCAGAATCACTTGGATATGATGAAGCGTTCCAGAATTATTACCATATAAAGTGACACTGGTCAGATTTCAAAAATTTGGCCTGGTCACTAAAGGGTTAACAGTATGGGTGTCTTGAGATCACCGATTTTGTTAACAACGAATCAGACAAGGCAGCCCAAGACCAGAAAGACAGTTCTGGCTTTTGCCAGATGGCCAGTCCAGCCCTGCTCCTGTTTCCGGCAACAAAACACCTAAGGTAGATCTCCAAATTCTGGTTGAGTAGATTGGTCTTGTCCATTAGACTGGGGATGGAAGGCAGAGGAAAAGGACAGCTGCACCACCAGTCAAGAACTAAAAACCCTCCAGAACTTGGAAACAAATTGGGTCCCCTGATCTGTCACCACATTGGAGGGAACCCAGTGAAGCTTCACAATCTCATTAAGAAACACCTGAGCAAGAGTCTTGGCATCCAGAAGTGGCGGTAATGCGATGAAATGGACCATTTTGCTGAACCTGTCTACAACCACTAAAACCACAGTCTTGCCTGCAGACAAGTGTGTCCATGGTCTGCTGGGAATAGGTAGTGGAAGAATAGTACCAGATGGATGGGTATGCAATATTTTGGGACATGTGCAGACACTGCAAACAGATACTTGTTCAACGGCATGCCGATGCAACCCTGGCCACCAAAAAACGACGAGAAATGAGGTCCGCGGTTGCCTTGCAATCTGGATGACCAGCAAGTGCAGAGTTGTGATGTTGCCTTATTACTTTGTGTCACAGATTTGGTGGTCCAAATAACCTTCCTGGAGGGCAGGAGACAGGGACATCCCCCTGGGCCTCCAACACCTCACCCTCCAGCTCAGGGTACAACGCTAAAATGACTGCTCCCTTCTGCAAAATTGGGGCAGGGTCCTCATGGTCACCACCACCAGGGAAGCTCTGGGACAAAGCATCAGCCTTGAAATTTTTGACCCCAGGACGGAAAGTGGCCACGAAATTGAACATGGTAAAAAACGGGCCATTTAGCCTGCCTAGGGTTGAGACATTTAGCTGACTGAAGATATGACAAGTTCTTATGGTCACGTTCAGTGATAGCAGTAATAGGATAGACAGCCCCTTCCAACCAATGTCGCCATTCTTCAAATGCCAACTTGATTGCCAAAAGCTCCCTATTACCCAAGTCATAATTTCTCTCAGCAAAAGAATTTTTTTTCAAAAAGAAGTTGCATGGATGCCATTTACCATGGCGGATGGACCCTGAGACCACACAGCCCCAACCCCAATCTCCAGCGCATCAACCTCTACAACAAAGGGTCTAGAAACCTTGGGATGACTAAGTATAGGAGCCATGGTGAAGTAGCTCTTTAGGGAGGAAAAAGCCTGCAGGGAAGCATTCGACCATTTGGAAAAGTCTGACCCTTTCTTTATGTCAGTAAGGGGTATCACAATTATTGAATAATTCTGAATGAATTTCTGGTAAAAATTAGTAAAACCCAGAAATCGTTGTAGGACTTTTACATTCTCAGGATGGTCCCAATCAACAAAAGCACGGATCTTCTTCAGATCCATCCGAAAACCTGGAGATGAAAACAGTAACCCAAAAAACTGTACCTCCTGGACAGGGAAAACACATTTTTTCAGTTTGGCATACAATTTGTTATCTCTTAATATATGCAGCACCTGTCTAACATGCCCCGATGTGTCTCCAAATCAGGTAAGTAAACCAAAATATCATCAAGATAGACCACCACAAACCTACCCACGAAATGATGGAAAATATTGTTAATGAAATGCTCGAATATCACAGGTGCATTGGTCAGACCAAAAGGCATGACGAGACTCTCGAAATGACCCTCCAGGTCATTGAATTCCCTTTTATAGTCATCCCCGTCTCTGATTCTAACCAGTTTATAGGCCCCCACTTAAATCCAACTTGGAGAACACCTTAGCTCCCGCAACCTAGCTGAACAGATTACGAATCAGAGGAAGAGGGTATGGATATCGGACGGTAATTTGATTTAATTCCCGGAAATTTAAACTGGGACGTAGACCACCATCTTTCTTCTTCACGAAGGAGAACCTTGCCACCACGGGTGAAGATGAGGGTCCGATGTGTCCCTTTTGCAGACTTTCCACAAAGAAAAACTTCATGGCTTGTCTCTCCAGACTGGAAAGATTATACAGTATGGACTTAGGCAGTTTAGCTCCAGGGACAAGACTAACCGGACAGTCATTTTCACGACGAGAAGGCAAATCCTGAAACGTCCTCAAACCCAGACAAAAATGCAGGTAAGGTTTCTGTAGAGACTGTAGAAAGGGAAATATTTAAACAGTTCTCATGGCAGTAATCCCCACAACTCCATGACCTCCCTGGCTTGCCAATCCACCAACGGATTATGTTTGACCAACCAGGGAAGGCCTAATACTATTGGAGTGGGGAGACCGTCTAGGACATAGCAAGGAATTATTTCATAATTAACCAACCCCACCCTCTGTCTTACATTATGTACAATGTGAGTGAAAGCTTTCTGTGCAAGTGGCGCTGAGTAAATGGTGAAGATGGAAATGGGCTTAACTATAGCACAGCAAACCAGCCAGTGAGTTCTGGCAAACTCAGCATCAACCATATTGACTCCAGTTCCACTGTCAACAAACGCAGAAATTTCCTTGGTTTTGCTCTCCAGCACCACCTCTGCTAGCAGGACAAACCGGGAACTACAGGTTGATGAAAAATGCACCCCTTCCTCATTTAACTCCAGGCTACCATGGTTTAAATGAGTCTCCCTTTGTTCAGGCATAAAAGGATAAGCCCCAATATAATGTCCCTTTTCCACACAAAAAAACATACTCCCTTTTCTTGCGAACCTCCTGTGAAAGTCCGTTGCAGAGGCACCCCATAACTGCATGGGTTCTTCCGCTCTCCTCAGTACTGGTTTATTGCTAGATAGTGGTCTTACCCACCTATGCCAAAGACATCTATCCACACAAATAGCCAAAGACATAGCGGCTTCCAAGGAATCTGGGGTTTCATACACTGCCAAAGCATCCTTCAACCTTTCAGTGAGACCCTGAAGAAATTGACTTCTGATAGCTGGGTCATTCCACTTAGAATCAGTTGTTCACCTGCAGAATTCGGAGCTATGCGTCTCCACTGACCAATCCCCCTACCAAAGGCGACACAACCTGAACTCAGCCAAGGCGACTCGGTCAGGGTCATCATATATAAGAGCAAGAGCCCAAAAAAATCCCTCCACAGACTGGACACAAACTGAATCTTGCGGCAAAGAAAACGCCCAGGACTGTGGATCTCCCTGTAGCAGAGAGATCATAATACCCATTCATTGTTCTCCATTTCCGGGGGAGTAAGGACGAAGCTTAAAATAAAGTCTGCGAAAATGCTTAGACACAAAAAATGTGTCCCTTCCTCTGGATAATCTGTCTGGGAGGGTAAACTTGGGTTCAGGCTGCTACGTGCAGAGGCCCCAACATCAGCACCTTGCAGCCGCTGTAGCTGCTGCTGAACCTAATAGCGAAGGTCATTCACCTTCAGAGACAGACAGCACAGTTGCTCTGTTAGTCCTGGAACTGGATCCATACCAAGGGAGAAAAAGAAAAAAAACACACCCGAAAAAACACACACAAAAAAACACGTGCCAGTTTTTTTTTTCCTTAAATATGCACGGCCGGTGATAATGTCACACACAGTGTAAGAAAGACTAAGTGCAACACGAAGGGATAAGGGGAAGGGAACCCAACGCTAGGGAAAGGGGGAGTGGAGACCCCTAGGCAGATCTAACGTCACTTTGTCTGCCCCAAGCGTCCCTGTATAGGTTCTGCACCTATCACCGAGCAGGATACCGAACCACTGCCTGACCATGGCGAGAAGCAATGCATAGGGAAGGACCGGATAGCACTAGTCAATCCCCACTACCACTAAAGACAAATGGAATACACAAACAAGGGGAACACTTAGCTTGAGTAGACTCGGAGAGAAATACAGATGTCCTCCAAACACCAAAGAGTAAGACAGCCGACTGCTTTAGCGCCAAGCCTCAACAGGGAAATGGAAATATCAAAGGCAACTTCCAGCAGCAAGCTGAGAATTATAAACACCCCGATACAGGTGTGTCAACTAGAGCCGTGGAGATTGCCACTGGGTCCTACAGTCATAAAGACTGGGAAAGAGTATGCAAAGCCAAGCTCTGAGACCTTTTGCAGTTAGAAGCCTCTGACACACCCGTGACAGAGCATCGTTTTTCGTTAGAAATGAATCACAACAGTCTTTTATGAGTTTTCTGAGCTATTTTCCAGATATTTTTGGGAGTGGGACAGTTTTAAAAGAATTCTGGAAACACTCCGTATTCTTATAGCCTGGTATTGACATCCGGTTAATACTTGTTCCTGACAAGCCTAGCTGGAAACAGAATATGGGAGCCATACCAGAATTACACCACCACCAGAACGTTTGGGTCTGCTTTTACATAGTAACATAGTTAGTAAGGCCGAAAAAAGACATTTGTCCATCCAGTTCAGCCTATATTTTATCTAAAGTGTTGGGCAGAATAATTTGGGTAAATGATTTAATAAAGCCTCCTAGAAGGAATGGATTTAGATGTATGCACAGATCGGTATTGCAGACAAGATCATGACATATAAGGACATCTCCACGTACGCTCTGACATTATCACATACATCATTCATATCCCTTATAGTTCACTGTATTCT
The DNA here is from genome assembly GCF_032444005.1 of Ranitomeya imitator. NCBI lineage: Eukaryota > Metazoa > Chordata > Amphibia > Anura > Dendrobatidae > Ranitomeya > Ranitomeya imitator. The sequence continues at coordinate 597,272,188 of NC_091286.1, forward strand.
CTACACCATCATCCACAATAATTGTGTAGACAGAGAAAAATACTTTACAAGCTCATTAACTGAATCCCAGAGTGGATTCCAGCTGAGGACATTGGGTTAAGGCTTTCATCATTTGATATTTTCAAAGCAGCAGGAGGTCACATCTACTTTCATCTAATGGGAACATGAAGGGAAATTGTGTATTTACTGAGATGCAAAGATGTTATTTGTCTCTAAGTCATTTCCATTCATTCTTGTACTATACACTATGCAGCAGTGATTCTCAACCATACTGACAGTAGATCCTTGGCCACTTGCTGTGAGTAAGATGGTAGTATACAATACATATCGACCCATCCTAAAAGTGCTGAAAGAGGTTAAACTTTTGAGACTCTACGTAAGGACTCATACAGACATCTGCTTTTTGCCTATGAGATTCACTGATAGAACTCGTACCTAGTATAGTCTATGGGACAGTTTACATTTCCCAGATTTTTTCCTGATTGAGCGGTCCTTTCATAATTGCGGAGTGTTGGATCAAAATCGGCAATGTAAGTCTACAGGACAGTGAATGGCTAGATGGTAGAGAGATTATTTTTTTTCCTCATCAAAGAATTAAAGCTTAGGTGAAACTTGGATTATCCTATTAAGAGAATCTGATAAAACTATTGACAAAACCTCTGATACTGACACTAGGACCGTTATTCTATACTGAATTACTGTAAAGTAAAAATTTTGTTCCTATATACCTGTGTCACTAAAAATAACTGTGACCTGTTCTCAGATGCTGTGACTGAAGTTCTATTGGTGCCAGAATAACTATTACGGTAATTTAAAGTATAAACAAAAAAAAAAGTAAAAAAGGAGTATGGCTCTTTAGATTTATTGGGCTGTAGGTCAACTCATCACCTGAACTACTCTTCTTCTCCACTAAACAATCTCTTCTTCTGAGATGATTTAGTGAATTCTGCATCGAGCAGTGGGTTGGTCACGATGGCCCTGGAGGTCCCTTCCAACTCTAGCATTCTTTGAGTCTATAATTCTTCAACGCCTTGCTGTTATGATGGATGCAGAATGTGGTTTAGCACTGTCTTGCTGAAACATACAAGCCTTCCCTGAAATAGACGTTATGTGGATGGAGAAAATATTGTTTTAAAACCTCTATACAATGCTCAGCATTGATAATACCTTTTCGTTATCTGTAAGCTGTCCGTGTCATGGGTACTAATGCAAGCCAATACCTATGGAGAATTTTTGCGCATCTAAAAAGTTGGATGGTCTCTCCCCTCTTGAGTCCACAAGACTTTGCGTCCATTATTTCCAAATTTAAAATATTCATTAATGGTTCTGACCACAGAACAGTTTTACTATTTTGTCAGGGATACAATATTTGTCTGGACTTTCTTAATCCCACAAATCCCTGATATCACAGGCCGGGAGGTCATGAGCACTACCCCCTGTGATCTTTGGAGCACCCAGCTCTCTGCTGCCTCCTATCGTCCGGGCAATTAACCCCTTAGTGACAGAGCCAATTTGGTACTTAATGACCGGGCCAATTTTTGCAATTCTGACCACTGTCACTTTATGAGGTTATAACTCTGGAACGCTTCAATGGATCCCGCTCATTCTGAGATTGTTTTTTCGTGACATATTGTACTTCATGTTAGTGGTAACATTTCTTCGATATTACTTGCGATTATTTATGAAAAAAACGGAAATATGGCGAAAATTTTTAAAATTTTGCAATTTTCAAACTTTGTATTTTTATGCCCTTAAATCAGAGAGATATGTCACGAAAAATAGTTAATAAATAACATTTCCCACATGTCTACTTTACATCAGCACAATTTTGGAAACAAAATTTTTTTTTGTTAGGGAGTTATAAGGGTTAAAAGTTTACCAGCAATTTCTCATTTTTACAACACCATTTATTTTTAGGGACCACATCACATTTGAAGTCATTTTGAGGGGTCTATATGATAGAAAATAATGAAGTGTGACACCATTCTAAAAACTACACCCCTCAAGGTTCTCAAAACCACATTCAAGACGTTTATTAACCCTTTACGTGCTTCACAGGAACTGAAACAATGTGGAAGGAAAAAATGAACATTTAACTTTTTTTTGCAAACATCTTAATTCAGAACCATTTTTTTTATTTTCACAAGTGTAAAAACAGAAATGTAACCATAAATTTTGTTATGCAATTTCTCCTGAATACGCCAATACCCCATATGTGGGGGTAAACCACTTTTTGGGCGCACCGCAGAACTTAGAAGTGAAGGAGCGCCGTTTCACTTTTTCAATGCAGAATTGGCTGGAATTGAGATCGGACACCATGTCACGTTTAGAGAGCCCCTGATGTGCCTAAACAGTGGAAACCCCCCACAAGTGACACCATTTTGGAAACTAGACCCCTTAAGGAACTTATCTAGATGTGTGGTGAGCACTTTGAACCCCCAAGTGCTTCACAGAAGTTTATAACGTAGAGCCGTGAAAATAAAAAATCGCTTTTGTTTACACAAAAATGATCTTTTCGCCCACAAATTCTTATTTTCACAAGGGTAACAGGAGAAATTAGACCACAAAAGTTGTTGTGCGATTTCTCCTGAATACGTCGATACCCAATATGTGAGGGTAAACCACTGTTTTGGCGCACCGCAGAGCTTGGAAGTGAAGGAGCGCCGTTTTACTTTTTTAATGTAGAATTGGCTGGAATTGAGAGTGGACGCCATGTCGCGTTTGGAGAGCCCCTGATGTGCCTAAACAGTAGAAACCCCCCACAAGTGACCTCATTTTGGAAACTAGACCCCTTAAGGAACTTATCTAGATGTGTGGTGAGCACTTTGAACCCCCATGTGCTTCACAGAAGTTTATAATGTAGAGCCGTGAAAAAAAAAAAATCGCATTTTTTCTACAAAAATGATCTTTTTGCCCACAAATTTTTATTTTCACAAGGGTAACAGGAGAAATTAGACCACAAAAGTTGTTGTGCAATTTCTCCTGAGTACGCTGATACCCAATATGTGGGGGTAAACCACTGTTTGGGCGCACCGCAGAGCTTGGAAGAGATGGAGTGCCGTTTTACTTTTTCAATGTAGAATTGGCTGGAATTGAGATTGGACGCCATGTCGCGTTTGGAGAGACCCTGATGTGCCTAAACAGTAGAAATCCCCCACAAGTGACCCCATTTTGGAAACTAGACCCCCCATGGAACTTATCTAGATGTGTGGTGAGAACTTTGAATGCCCAAGTGCTTCACAGAAGTTTATAATGCAGAGTCGTGAAAATAAAAAATATTTTTTTTTCCACAAAAAAGATTTTTTAGCCCCCAAGTTTTTATTTTCACAAAGGTAACAAGAGAAATTGGACCCCAAAAGTTGTTGTCCAATTTGTCCTGAGTATGCTGGTACCCCATATGTGGGAGTAAACCACTGTTTGGGCACACGGCAGAACTCGGAAGGAAGGAGCGCCGTTTTGGAATGCAGACTTTGATAGAATGGTCTGCGGGCATTATGTTGCGTTTGCAGAGCCCATGATGTACCTAGCCAGTAGAAACCCTCCACAAGTGACCCCATTTTGGAAACTAGACCCCCCAAGGAACTTATCAAGATGTGTGGTGAGAACTTTGAATGCCCAAGTGCTTCACAGAAGTTTAGAATGCAGAGTCATAAAAAAAAAATATATATATATTTTTCCACAAAAAGGATTTTGTAGCCCCCAAGTTTTTATTTTCACAAGGGTAACAAGAGAAATTTGACCCCAGAAGTTTTTGTCCAATTTATCCCGAGTATGCTGATGCCAAATATGTGGGGGTAACCCACTGTTTGGGCGCACGGCAGAGCTCAGAAGGGAGGGAGCACCATTTGACTTTTTGAGCGCAAAATTGGCTGTCGTGTTTGGAGACCCCCTGATGTACCTAAACAGTGGAAACCCCTCAATTCTAGCTCCAACCCAACTCCAACACACCCCTAACCCTAATCCCAACCCGATCCATAATCCTAATCACTAACCCTAACGATAATCCCAACCCTTACCCCATAACAACCCTAATGTCAACTCTAACCATAACCCTAATCAAAACCCTAAATCCAACACACCCCTAATCCTAATCTCAACACTAACCTCAAACCTAACCCTAATCCCAATACACCCCTAATCACAACCCTAACCTTAACCCTAATCCCAAATCTAACCCTAATCCCAAGCGTAACCCTAATGCCAACCCTAACCCTAATACCAACCCTAATCCAAACCCTAACCCTAATCCCAACTCTAACCCTAACTTTAGCCTCAACCCTAACCCTAGCCCTAAGGCTACTTTCACACTTGCGTCGTTTGGCATCCGTCGCAATCCGTCATTTTGGACAAGAAACGGATCCTGCAAATGTGCCCGCAGGATGCGTTTTTTGCCCATAGACTTGTATTGCCGACGGATCGTGACAGATGGCCACACGTCGCGTCCGTAGTGCACTGGATCAGTGTTTTGGCGGACCGTCAGCACAAAAAAACGTTCAATGTAACGTTTTTTTGTACGTCGAATCCGCCATTTCTGACCGCGCATGCGTGGCCGTAACTCCGCCCCCTCCTCCCCAGGACATAGATTGGGCAGCGGATGCGTTGAAAAACTACATCCGCTGCCCACGTTGTGCACAATTTTCACAACGTGCGTCGGTATGTCGGGCCGATGCATTGCGACGGCCCCGTACCGACGTAAGTGTGAAAGAAGCCTAACCCTAAATTTAGCGGCAACCCTAACCCTAAATTTAGCCCTAACCCTACCCCTAGCCCTACCCCTAGCCCTAACCCTACCCCTAGCCCTAACCCTACCCCTAACCCTACCCCTAACCCTAGCCCTAACCCTAGCCCTAACCCTACCCCTAGCCCTACCCCTAGCCCTACCCCTACCCCTAACCCTACCCCTAGCCCTAACCCTACCCCTAACCCTACCCCTAACCCTACCCCTACCCCTACCCCTAACCCTACCCCTAACCCTAACCCTAATTTTAGCCCCAACTGCTCTTCTCCTGCCGGCCGGCAGATGGAGACAGATGGCGGGCGCACTGCACATGCGCCCGCCATTTTCTTTTCCCCAGAAGATGCCGGCGGCCAGGAGGAGCAGCAGGAGGATCCAGGGACGTAGGTGAGTATTGTAGGGTCCCCGAATCCCCCTATTTCTCTGTCCTCTGATGTGCGATCACATCAGAGGACAGAGAATTACACTTAACTTTTTTTTTTTTGCGGTCGCCGGTAAACAGTTAATTACTGGCGATCGCAAAACAGGGGTCGCTAAAACCGACCCCCGATCATGCTCTTTGGGGTCTCGGCTACCCTCGGCAGCCGAGACCCCAAAGATTCTCGCGGGGCCGGCCGACGGGCGCACTGCGCATGCGCCCGCCATTTTCAAGATGGCGGCGCCCACCGGGAGCCACAAGGAGCATCGGGGGAGATAGGTAAGTATTGGGGGGCTACCTGGGACCCCTTTTCTCTATCCTCCGAGGTGCGATCTCATCGGAGGATAGAGAAATTAAAAAGAGATCGCGGTTTTTTTTTGCGATCGCCGGTAAACAGTTAATTACCGGCGATCGCAAATGTGGGGTGGGTTAAAAACCCCCCGAATCATGTTCTCTGGAACATGACCCCGGAGGAAATCCGACTCTGGGGGGCGCTATTCACTTTTTCCACAGCGCCGTTAATTAACGGCGCTGTGGTTTAAGTACCCTTAGCGGCCGCCGTTAAAAGGCGTATCGGCGGTCGCTAAGGGGTTAAACAATTAGCCGATGATCAATGAAGACGGTTGCAGCCTGTTCGCACCACTAGGCCGGCTATTGGAAAATCAACGGTGAGCGTAAGGCATATACACCTTTGGATTCCAACACAGGGAATGTGTGTACACACTCCAGTACGGTCACAGCTAATATGTGTACACACTCCGATATGGTCACAGCTAAATCTACAATAACCCCAGACTACTCGCCGCCCCCATTAATCTGTTTTGGACGATTAGACATCGTTAACGGTAGCTATAACTTTGAGGCGAGTTTACAGAACAGAAAGAGTAGAACTATTAAATTTTATATTTAATCCAAAGGGAAGGCAGTGTTTGCAAAAAATATACAAAAGATTTTACAAGGGGTATAAAGCAATACAGCATAAACAGTTACATAAAATAAACAGGATTAACAGGAGAAATTACTACACCGATCGCAGAGACGATTCAGTTTAGCTGAAGGAGACCGATTCAATTTGGCTGTTGATAAACAGGGCCCCTGTATTAATACACGATACATACAGTAGCTCTCTGCACGAACGCTGATGATAATTTGGATCAATCTTTTATCAGACCCTGAGTCCCACCCACACACCCCTCTATGATGACCTCACAAGGCCCAGTTGTGGGCTGGACGGCCCTTCATAATTTTAAGAAACCCCACTTTATGTAATAACTCCTCATAAAGTGACCACAGAGGGTCGAGACGGATGTCATCTTTTGTATCAGGATTATAGTCAGGGCTGCCACTAGAAATTTTGGGGCCCCATACTGGCAAAATTTTCGGGGCCCCCTTGAGACTCCGCCCAGGCTCCACCCCAGCCCCGCCTCCAGGCTCCACCCCTCGAACTGTCCACAGTCCCACCGCTCTCTCTTGGAAAATCTCCACTTCTCACCAATCACACATTGACAGTTCCCATCACCAGATCACACATATAGCCGGCAGCTTTTGTTTTGGCCAAAAGATTTTTTAAGCCGCCACCATAACACGGTAGACACTTTTGGCCGGGCCCTACTCTGCTGTAACCTATTAAATATTTGTTAAAATATGCAATACAATTTAGGTATATTTTTATTTATTTTTCAATTTTTAAAATGACCTATAATACTACATACAAGGAACAAATACCACAACACTATGACCAGATGACATATTACCACCACAGTGATCGAATAATATAGAATACAAGGAACAAATACCACCACATCATGACCAGACCACATATTACCACCAATGACTGAATACTACAATACTGATCAGTAATTAAAAACCCCCCCACAATACTATCACCATCAGTGCCATTATACACAGGAGATCTGTAATTAGTATGCAGTGTCTGTGTAGAGGTAATACAGTGATCACCGGTGACATTATACACAGGAGCTCTGTATATAATGTATAGGTAATACAGTGATCACTGGTGACATTGTACACAGGACCTCTGTATATAGTATACAGTGTATAGTGTCAGTGTATAGGTAACACTGACTCACCAGTGACGTCTCTAGGTGAAGTCCTTCATCTTTCATCCAGCACAGACCGCCATCACTTCATCCAGCCAGGACTCGTCTATGCAGGAAATAACACAGTTATCTCGAGTTCTGCTTGTAGAACACATTACTTAATTTTCCCAGCCTCTACATTACACCACATGAAGAAGGCGACATAGTATCACTCTACACAGTAACAGGACCGCCCCCCATTTAAAACAGTATACTCAAAAAATAAAATAAATACATCACTGCAATAATAATATCCCCTATGGTAATATTCGCCATCCTAGCCCCCGTGTGTCTCATTCCAGGCTCCAGCCATATGTTCTCCCATCCTGCACTCATGTGTATCCATTCTGCCCCATATGATCTCCCCATCCTGCCCCATCTGTCTCCATCGTATCCATCCTGCCCCATCTGTCTCCATTCTGCCCCATCTGTTTCCAATCCTGCCCCATCTGTGTCCAGCACTCTGCCCCATCTGTTTCCAATCCTGCCCCATCTGTTTCCAATCCTGCCCCATCTGCTTCCAATCCTGCCCCATCTGTCTCCATTCTGCCCCATCTGTTTCCAATCCTGCCCCATCTGTTTCCAATCCTGCCCCATCTGTGTCCAGCACTCTGCCCTATGTTTGTCCAATCCTGCCCCATCTGTTTCCAATCCTGCCCCATCTGTGTCCAGCACTCTGCCCCATCTGTTTCCAATCCTGCCCCATCTCTGTCCAGCACTCTGCCCCATCTCTGTCCAGCACTCTGCCCCATCTCTGTCCAGCACTCTGCCCCATCTCTGTCCAGCACTCTGCCCCATCTCTGTCCAGCACTCTGCCCCATCTCTGTCCAGCGTTCTTCCCTGGGCCCCCCGGATCGCCGTTCTCAAGAAAAAAAAAAAAAAAAGTTCTTCTTACCTGGCCATGCTCCTGCGGCGGGCGAAGTCTCCACGCAGCTGCAGCGTGCACTCGCCGGCGACTGACAATGACGTCAGACACCAGCGACATGTACGCACGCTGCGGCTGACGTCAGCTGCCAGCCTCAGATTGGCTGGCGGCTGTTAACTATTGACGTGTGGGCCCGCGCCCGCACGCCAATAGCTTTAAACAGCTGCAGCGTCGGCGCTAAGGGCCCGGTTAGCCTGCGGCTGCCGGTAGGGGCCCGGTGAGCAGATGAGACGGGGCCCGATGCGGGCCCCCTCTGCCCACCGGGCCCCATACGCCAGTCACGGCCATCATGCCCTGATGGCGGTCCTGATTATAGTTATACTTAGAGCCCAGACATGGCTTACCTGCTGGTGGTTTTATGGCCCCATGGATTTGGAGCTTTTTGGTGGGGATTATAATTATGAGAAAATATGTGTAGTTTTGGCCTAATTATCCCGGTGTCAACAATGTATGTCTCATTAATATTGGATGTATAGAAAATCCAATATTCCATATTTTCTCCCGGAACCATACTGTCTGCTCTCACATTGTACTGCAGTTACCATAGCTAGTTGTAAAGGGTGTCAGATGTTCTTTGATCCATTTCAGACCCTAATAAGACCTTTCCTGTCTCTCTCAGTAGACAATACACATCCTCTTCAGCAGGTATGGACAGGGGCTGAAATTCAGTCCTGGCATTTGAAATCACACAGGCCGATGTTGTCCCCGTCCCCATGAACCAGATGGGATATATTACTAATATTACCCTGGATGGAGGAAAGGAAGATTTTCTACAAGACCAATATTTCTAATGATACCAGTGTCCTGCTGGGGTAAGTGATGGAGTCAGCAATTTTGTGCTCCATCACAACTCTTAAAACCCCTTAATGACCGCCAATACGTCTTTTTACTGACCTGAGATATAATAGACTAGCCTCGACGTACAGGTGACAATCCAGCAGCTGTCGGCCGGACACTATAGCTGACAACTTGCTACATTAGCCACGATCATTGTTGGCACCGTTCATATCTGTTTAACCCCTTAGATGCTGCTGTCAATAGTGACTACATCATATAAATGGTTAAAAGAGTGTGGGGGCTTCATTTTTATCCCCATCAGCATCCTGAGATCATGAGGCTGGAGTCACACTCAGCGTAAGACAATACGGTCCGTATATTACGGCCGTAATACGCTGAAAAGTCCCCAAAATAGTGGTCCGTAGCTCCTCCGTAGGCAGGGTGTGTCAGCGTTTTTTGCGCATGGCATCCTCCGTATGTTATCCGTATGGCATCCGTACTGCGTGTTTTTCTCGCAGGCTTGCAAAACTGACATACGGCTATACAAGGGATCCATGTGTAAAAAAAAAACAAAAAACATATATACTGTATATATATATATATATATATATATATATATATACATATATATATATATATATATATAATGTCAGTAGACACATATATGTATATATATTATTACTTCATACAGCGCTAGATAGCTTTAAAGCCGGTAATTCAATTGCCGGCTTTTGCTATCTCCTTCCTAAACCCAACATGATATGAGACATGGTTTACATACAGTAAACCATCTCATATCCCCATTTTTTTTTTTGCATATTCCACACTACTAATGTTAGTAGTGTGTATATGCAAAATTTGGCTATGGCGGAATGGGAAATTTCCCACGCTCCAGGAACAGCCAGCTGAGGGCGCCCTCATATGAACTCGAGCCTGGGAGCTTTCTAGGAAAGTTCCCACGCTCCAGGAACAGCCAGCAGAGGGCGCCTCACCGCAAATGAAGGTAAATATAGGTCATTGACCTACTTTACCTTCATTCCCCGGGGTTTTGCAGCCAGGAGCAGCGCTGCATTAGCAGAGCTCATGGCTGCAAAATATTTTAACCCCTTCAGATGGATTTACATCGTGGGACGTTACAGATCTTCGGAAGGTATGTATATTGTTGGTTTATTATTTTTACTTTGTTACAGAGCGAGGGTCTTCAGAAGGATTGAGCGAAGAATAAATTATTACAACAACCTTTGTTTTTATTTCATTAAAATAATTTTTAATAATGTGTTTGTGTTTTATTTAACCCTTTACTTGTATTGGATTAATAATGGATAGGTGTCATAATTGACACCTCTCCATTATTAATTTGGCTTAATGTCACTTTACAATAGCAAGGTGGCATTAACCCTTCATTACCCCATATCCCACCGCTACACGGGAATGGGAAGAGAGTGGCCAAGTGCCAGAATAGGCGCATCTTCCAGATGTGCCTTTTCTGGGGTGGCTGGGGGCAGGTGTTTTTAGCCGGGGGGGGGGGGGGGGGGGGCAATAACCGTGGACCCTCTCCAGGCTATTAATATCTGCCCTCAGTCACTGGCTTTACTACTCTGGCGGAGAAAATTGCGCGGGAGCCCACGCCAATTTTTTCCGCCATTTAACCCTTTATTTTAATAGCTACAGAGCCCAAATTTTGCACATACACACTACTAACATTAGTAGTGTGGAATATGCAAAAAAAATGGGGATATGAGATGGTTTACTGTATGTAAACCATGTCTCATATCATGTCGGGTTTAGGAAGGAGATAGCAAAAGCTGGCAATTGAATTACCGGCTTTAAAGCTATCTAGCGCTGTATGAAATATTAATATATATACATATATGTGTCTCACTTACATACACATATATATATATATATATACCTATTCTATGTGTACACATTTATTCTACCTATTCTACTGTAAGCTGTCAGCGTGATTTTACTGTACACCGCACTGAATTACCGGCTTTTCTCTCTAACACCGCTGCGTATTTCTCGCAAGTCACACTGCTGGTCCGTGTGTAATCCGTATTTTTGGGGCTTCCATAGACTTTCATTGGCGTTTTTTTTGCGCAATACGGTGACAAACGCAGCATGCTGCGATTTTCTACGGCCGTAGAAAGCCGTATAATACTGATCAGTAAAATACGGCAGATAGGAGAAGGGGCATAGAGAATAATTGGGACGTTTGTTAGGCGAGTTTTACGGACGTATTTTATGCGCTCTTACGTCCGTAAAACTCGCTAGTGTGACGCCGGCCTGTTTGTGTGGTCCTGGTGTTTGTTATGACAGCTCATGATCAAATAGCGGCCTAAGGGTATGTGCACACGTCAGGATTTCTTGCAGAAATTTTCCTGACAAAAAACGGACATTTCTGCCAGAAATCCGCATGCGTTTTTTTCGCGTTTTTTCATGCGTTTTTGACGCGTTTTTTGGTGCGTTTTTTTCCAAATGCATAGACTAGCGGGAAAAATGCAGAAAATCTGCAAAATTAATGAACATGCTGCTTTATTTACCGCGATGCGTTTTTTTGCGGAAAAAAAGGCATCACGTGCACAAAACATGCAGAATGCATTCTAAATGATAGGATGCATCATGTATGCGTTTTTAATGAGTTTTTATAGCGTTTTTATCGTGAAAAAACGTGAAAAAAACGCAAAAAAACCTGAACGTGTGCACATACCCTTAGAGACTGCCGGCAAATAGTGACCTGTTTAGAAATTAGCAACATTTAGGTGGCAAAAATACACTTTTTCAATCCTGTTATGTCACATTGCATTAAGTCCAGAAAATAACCTGAAGGGTTAATAAAATACCTGACAGCAGTTTTCAATATGTCGGGGGCACTGTTTTTAAAATGGTATCACTTTTAGGGGGTTTCCAATATATAGGACACATAAAGTCACTTCAAAACCTGGATTTGACCTTAGAAAAAATAATTTTGTAAATTTCTTTGGAAAAAGGAAAAATTGCTGCTACGTTTAAACTTCCTAAAATGCTAACAAAATAAAATAACATTTTACAAATGGTGCTGATGTAAAGCAGATGTGAGGGAAATATTATTTCTTAATGTTTTTCTATGGTATGACTATCTGGATTAAAGGGTTAATCATTAGTGATGAGCAAATATACTCGTTAGTCGAGATTTCTCAAGAACGCTCGGGTGTCCTCCGGGTATTTTTTAGTGCTCGGAGATTTAGTTTTTATTGCCACAGCTGAATGATTTACATCTGTTAGCTAGCATAAGTACATGTGGGTGTTGTCTGGTTGCTAGGGAATCCCCACGTGTACTTATGATGGCTAACAGATATAAATCATTCAGCTGCGGCAATAAAAACTAAACACCTGAGCGTGCTCGAGAAATCTCGAGTAACGAGTATATTCGCTCATCAATCATTCAAAGTTGGAAAATTGCTATTTTTTTTACATTTTTGTCAAATTTCTGATATTTTTTATAAATAAACACAAAACATATTGACCTACATTTACCTTTATCATAAAGTACAATGTGTCATGAAAAAACAGTCTCAGAATCACTTGGATATGTTGAAGCATTCCAGAGTTATTACCACATAACACATGACACTGGTCAGATTTCAAAAATTTGGCCTGGTCACTAAGGGGTTAACAGTATGGGTGTCTTGAGATCACCGATTCTGTTAACAAGAAGCAGACAAGGCAGCCCAAGACCAGACAGGCCCTTCTGGCATTTGCCAGAATTGCCAGATGGCCAGTCCAGCCCTGCTCTTCAGTCATCTGGACATAAAGAGGAATCCTCACATTTAAATTACTCTGTTTCACATCTCTGTCACTGCCATTTTACATAAAGGCATCTACCATTGTGTCCTCAAGACACATGATAGATGAAAGAAAAAAGGGAGGTGGGACATGAGGGACCTCAAGGATTTTTAATATTTTCTATGATTCCATTTACCTCAGTGGCATGTAAAAGTATTAGCTCCCCTGGTCAAAATGACTGTTACTGTCAGCAGTTAAGCAGGTTGACGATGAAATGATCTCTAAATGGGATAAAGTTAAAGATGACACATTTACTTTGTATTTTATATATATATATATATATATATATATATATATATATACCGTATATACTCGTGTATAAGCCGAGATTTTCAGCCCAAATTTTTGAGCTGAAAGTGCCCCTCTCGGCTTATACTCGAGTCATGATCGGTGGTGGGGTCGGCGGGTGAGGGGGAGAGAGGACTGTCATATACTCACCTAGTCCCGGTGCTCCTGGCGCTCCCCCTGCCCATCCCACGGTCTTCGGTGCCGCAGCTCTTCCCCTTTTCAGCGGTCACGTGGGACCGCTCATTAAAGTAATGAATATGGACTCCACTCCCATAGGGGTGGAGCCGCATATTCATTTCTGTAATGAGCGGTCCCACGTGACCGCTTACCGCAGGAAGAAGCTGCGGGCACCAGAGACCATCTCTCCGGGAGATGGAGAAGCTGCCAGGGACGCCGGGAGCAGGTGAGTATTACATAGTCACCTGTCCACGATCCACACGCCGGGCGCCGCTCCGTCTTCCCGTCCTCTGGCTCTGACTGTTCAGGTCAGAGGGCGCAATGACGTACTAGTGTGCGCGCCGCCCTCTGTCTGAACAGTCAGTGCGGAGAGACGCCGAGACGGGACGCTGAGGAGCTGCAAGCAAGAGAGGTGAGTAGGTCTTTTTTTTTTTTATTGCAGCAGCATTCTATATGGTACAGCTTTCTATGGATCATTAATGGGGCAATAATCAATGGTGGAGAGCATTCTATATAGCACAGCTTTCTATGGATCATTAATGGGGCAATAATCAACGGTGCAGAGCATTCTATATAGCACAGCTTTCTATGGATCATTAATGGGGCAATAATCAACTGTGCAGAGCATTCTATATAGCACAGCTTTATATGGATCATTAATGGGGCAATAATCAACGGTGCAGAGCATTATATGTGGCACAGCTTTATATGGAGCATCTATGGGGCAATAATGAACGGTGCAGAGCATTATATGTGGCACAGCTTTATATGGAGCATCTATGGGGCCATAATGAACGGTATGGAGCATCTATTTTTATTTTTGAAATTCACCGGTAGCTGCTGCATTTCCACCCTAGGCTTATGCTCGAGTCAATAAGTTTTCCCAGTTTTTTGTGGCAAAATTAGGGGGGTCGGCTTATACTCGGGTCGGCTTATACTCGAGTATATACGGTGTATATATATATATATATATATATACAGTGGGGCAAAAAAGTATTTAGTCAGTCAGCAATAGTGCAAGTTTCACCACTTAAAAAGATGAGAGGCGTCTGTAATTTACATCATAGGTAGACCTCAACTATGGGAGACAAATTGAGGGAAAAAAATCCAGAAAATCACATTGTCTGTTTTTTTATCATTTTTTTTGCATATTATGGTGGAAAATAAGTATTTGGTCAGAAACAAACAATCAAGATTTCTGGCTCTCACAGACCTGTAACTTCTTCTTTAAGAGTCTCCTCTTTCCTCCACTCATTACCTGTAGTAATGGCACCTGTTTAAACTTGTTATCAGTATAAAAAGACACCTGTGCACACCCTCAAACAGTCTGACTCCAAACTCCACTATGGTGAAGACCAAAGAGCTGTCAAAGGACACCAGAAACAAAATTGTAGCCCTGCACCAGGCTGGGAAGACTGAATCTACAATAGCCAACCAGCTTGGAGTGAAGAAATCAACAGTGGGAGCAATAATTAGAAAATGGAAGACATACAAGACCACTGATAATCTCCCTCGATCTGGGGCTCCACGCAAAATCCCACCCCGTGGGGTCAGAATGATCACAAGAACGGTGAGCAAAAATCCCAGAACCACGCGGGGGGACCTAGTGAATGAACTGCAGAGAGCTGGGACCAATGTAACAAGGCCTACCATAAGTAACACACTACGCCACCATGGACTCAGATCCTGCAGTGCCAGACGTGTCCCACTGCTTAAGCCAGTACATGTCCGGGCCCGTCTGAAGTTTGCTAGAGAGCATTTGGATGATCCAGAGGAGTTTTGGGAGAATGTCCTATGGTCTGATGAAACCAAACTGGAACTGTTTGGTAGAAACACAACTTGTCGTGTTTGGAGGAAAAAGAATACTGAGTTGCATCCATCAAACACCATACCTACTGTAAAGCATGGTGGTGGAAACATCATGCTTTGGGGCTGTTTCTCTGCAAAGGGGCCAGGACGACTGATCTGGGTACATGAAAGAATGAATGGGGCCATGTATCGTGAGATTTTGAGTGCAAACCTCCTTCCATCAGCAAGGGCATTGAAGATGAAACGTGGCTGGGTCTTTCAACATGACAATGATCCAAAGCACACCGCCAGGGCAACGAAGGAGTGGCTTCGTAAGAAGCATTTCAAGGTCCTGGAGAGGCCTAGCCAGTCTCCAGATCTCAACCCTATAGAAAACCTTTGGAGGGAGTTGAAAGTCCGTGTTGCCAAGCGAAAAGCCAAAAACATCACTGCTCTAGAGGAGATCTGCATGGAGGAATGGGCCAACATACCAACAACAGTGTGTGGCAACCTTGTGAAGACTTACAGAAAACGTTTGACCTCTGTCATTGCCAACAAAGGATATATTACAAAGTATGGAGATGAAATTTTGTTTCTGACCAAATACTTATTTTCCACCATAATATGCAAATAAAATGTTAAAAAAACAGACAATGTGATTTTCTGGATTTTTTTTCTCAGTTTGTCTCCCATAGTTGAGGTCTACCTATGATGTAAATTACAGACGCCTCTCATTTTTTAAGTGGTGGAACTTGCACTATTGCTGACTGACTAAATACTTTTTTGCCCCACTGTATATGTATGCATTTAATCTTTTTAATTTTAAGAATTACAAAAAAGTTAAATGGGTCTATGCAAAAGTTTGAGCTTCCTGCATGATTAGTATCTAGTAGCACCCTCTTTTGCAAGTATCACAGCTGGTAAACACTTTTTGTAGCCAGAAAAGAGTCTTTAAATTCTTGTTTGAAGGTTTTTCATCCATTCTTCCTTGGAAAATTCATCCAGTTCTGTGAGATTCCTGGGTTGTCTTGCATGCACTGCTATTTTGAGGTCTAGTCACAGATTTTCAATGATTTTCACATCAGGGGCCTATTGGAGCCATTGTAAAACCTTCAGCTTGCACCTTTTTAGGATCATTGTCCATCAGCTTTTTTACAGATGGTGTTATGCTTCCATTAAGACCTTGCTGAAATTTTATTGAATCCATTCTCTCTGCTACCCGTGAAATATTTCCCTTGCCATTGGCTGCAACACAACCCCAAAGCATGATTGATCCACCCCCATGCTGAATTTTTGGGGACACGTTCTTTTCCTGAAATTCTGTGCCCTTTTTTCTCTATATACACCTTTGATCATTATGGCCAAAGAGTTCTATTTTATCCTCATCGGTCCACAGGACTTGTTTCCAAAATGTATCATGCTTGTTTAGATGTTCTTTTGCATACTTCTGACGCTGAATTTTATGGTGAGGATGCAGGAAAGGTTTTCTTCTGAAGACTCTTCGACGAAGGCCATATTTGTGCAGGTGTCTCTGAGCAGTAGAAAAATGTACCACAACTCCAGAGTCTGCTAGACCTTTCTGAAGGTCTTTTGCAGTCAAGCGGGGGTTTTCATAGAATCATAGAATGGTACAGTTGGAAGGGACCTCCTAGGTCATCTGGTCCAACCCCCTGCTCAATATAGGATTCACTAAATCATCCCAGACAGATGCCTGTCCAGTCTCTGTTTGAAGACTTCCATGGAAGGCGAACTCATTCACCACCTCTCGTGGCAGCCTGTTCCACTCGTTGATAACCCTCACTGTCAAAAAATGTTTTTCTAATATCTAATCTGTGCCTCCTTCCATTCAGTTTCATCCCATTTTTTTCTAAGTCTTTCCTTGTGCAAATGAGAATAAAGCTGACTTCTCTACAGTATAAATAAATAAATCTTTATTTTTATATAGCGCTAACATATTCCGCAGCGCTTTACAGTTTTGCACACATTATCATCACTGTCCCCGATGGGGCTCACAATCTAGAATCCCTATCAGTATGTCTTTGAAAAAATGAGGGAGGAAACTGGAGTGCCCGGAGGAAACCCACGCAAACACGGAGCATACAAACTCTTTGCAGATGTTGTCCTGGGTGGGATTAGAACCCAGGACCCCAGCGCTGCAAGGCTGCAGTGCTAACCACTGCGCCACCGTGCTGCCCAATTGACAGCCCTTGCTATTAAGTTTTGTCTCAGTCTTCTCTTTTGCAATCTAAACATTCCAAAATCCTCTAACCCTTTCTCATAGCACATTGTTTGCAGACCAGTCACCATTCTGATTGATCTTCTCTGAACTCGCTCCAGTTTGTTTGTCTTTTTTTAAAATATGGTGCCCAGAACTGGACACAGAATTCCATACGAGGTATTACCAAAGAGGAGTAGAAGTGGACAAGGCTGCTGCCAGTAATTTCAGAGCCACATACTGGCAAAATTTTCGGCCCCCTTGAGACTCAACCAAGGCTCCACCTCAGCTCTGCCTCCACCCTATGAACCTTCCATAGTCCTACCACCCAGTCTTGGAAAAATTTCACTTTTGCACCACGTCTTCACCAATCACACATTAACAGTTCCCATCGAATATCACATCACATGCACGGAGAGCAGTTTTTGTATAGGCCAAACAATTTTTTATGCTGCCACCATGACAAGGAGACTCTTTTTGCTAGACCCTACTCTACTCTAGCCTATTAACCCATTAATCATTTGTTAAAATATCCAATATTCTTTTTAGGTATATTTTTATTTATTAACTAATAATATCACAATACCGTCACACCATGGCCAAACCACATATTACCACCACATAGTGACTGAATAATACCAAATACAAGGGACAAATATGGTCATTCCATTACCAGAACACATATTACCACCTCATAGTGACTGAATAATACTTTGTACAAGGGACAAATATCGCCACCCCATGACCAGACCACATATTACCACCATATAGTGTTAGAATACTACAATAGTGATCATTAATAAAAAAAAAACCACAATACTAATATTACCAAAAGTGCTATTATACACAGGAGCACTGTTAATAGTAGACAGTGTTTAGTGTCAGTGTACAGGTAGTACAGTGATCACCATTGAATTTATACATAGGAGCTCTGTATATAGTGTACAGGTAATACAGGGATCACCAGTAACATTACACACAGGGGCTCTGTATATACTATATAATGTATAGGTAACAGACTGACTCACCAGTTGAATTCCTTCACCTTCGCTTTTCTTCTTCATTCAGCACAGATCACCATGACTTCTTCCAGCCCGGACTCGTCTCTGCATAAAATAACAGTTATCTAGGACACCACTTACAGAGCACATTCCTTTATTTTTTCAACTTCTACACTACACCAGAAGAAGAAAAGGTGACATAGTGCCGCCCTACACAGTATCAGGACCCCTCATTAAAAACAGTATCCTCAAAAATAAAATACATTGCTGCAGTAATAATATCCCTTAATTAGCCCCTACTGTAATAATATCCCCCATCCTGGCCCCCTGTGTCCCATTCCTAGCCCCTTGTGTCTCATTCCTGGCTCCAGCCATATATTTTCCCATCCTGGCCCCATATGTTCTCCATCCTGCCTCAATGTGTCTATTCTGCCTCATATGATGTCCCCATCCTGCCCTATCTGTCTCCATCCTGCCCCATATGATCTCCCATCCTGCCCCATCTGAAGTTTCCATCCTGCCCTATCTGACATCTCCATCCTGCCTCATCTGACATCTCCAGCCTGCCCCATGATCCTGCCCAATCTGTCTCCATCCTGCCCGAAGTGTACCATGATCCTGTCCATGTGTCCCATGATCCTGCCCCATGTGTCCCATGATCCTGCCCCATGTGTCCCATGATCCTGCCCCATGTGTCCCATGATCCTGCCCCATGTGTCCCATGATCCTGCCCCATCTGTCTCCATCCTGCCCCATGTGTCTCATGATCCTGCCCCATGTGTCCCATGATTCTGCCCCATCTGTCATATGATCCTGTCCCTGTATCCCATGATCCTGCCCCTTCTGTCTCCATCCTGCCCCATGATCCTGCCTCCTCTTTCTCCATCCTGCCCCATGTGTCTCATGATCCTGCCTCATCTATCTCCATCCTGCCACATCTGTCCCATGGTCCTGCCCGATGTGTCCCATGATTCTGCTCCATCTCTCCCATGATTCTGCTCCATCTGTCCCATAATCCTGCCCCATTTGTACCATGATCCTGTCCCATCTGTCTCCATCCTATGCCATCTGCCCCATGATCCTGCCCCATGTGTCCCATGATCCGTTCCCATCTGTCTCCATCCTGCTCCATCTGTCTCATGATCCTGCCCCATGTGTACCATGATCCTGCCCCATGATTTTGCCCCATTTGTCTTCATCCTGTCCCATCTGTCCCATGATCCAGCCCCATGTGTCCCCTGATTCTGCCCCATGTGTCCCATGATCCTACCCCATCTGTCTCCATCATGCCCCATCTGCCCCATGATTCTGCCCCATGTGTCCTATGATTCTGCCTCATCTGTCTCCATCCTGCTCCATCTGTCCCATGATCCTGCCCCATGTGAACCATGATCCTGCCCCATGATCTTTCCCCATTTGTCTCCATCCTGTCCCATCTATCCCATGATCCTGCCTCATGTGTCTCATGATCTTGCTCCTTTTGTCTCCATCGTGCCCCGTTTGTCCCATGATACAGCCCTATATGTCCCATGGTCCTGCAACATGTATCCCATGATGTCCCATGATCCTGCCCCATCTGTCCCATGATCCTGCCCCATGTGTCCCATGATACCGGTCAATCTGTCTCCATCCTGCCTCATGTGTCCTATGATCCTGCCACACCTGTCTCATGATCCTGCCTCATGTGTCCCATGATACTGGTCAGTCTGTCTCCATCCTGCCTCATGTAATCCATGATCCTGCCCCATCTGTCGCCACCCTGCCCCATGTGTCCCATCATCCTGCCTCATCATTCTCCATCCTGCCCCATGTGTCCCATGATCATGCCTCATCTGTCTCCATCCTGTCCCACGTTTCCCATGATGATGCCTCATGTGTCTCAACTGTCTACATCATGCCCCATCTGTCTTCATCCTGCCCCATCTTTCCCATCCTGCCCCATCTGTCTCCATCCTGCCCCATTTGTCTCCATCCTGCCCCATGAGCCTTCCCCATTTGTCCCCAACGTGCCCCAGGTATCCCATGATCAATAGATTTTAACTGAGTGTGACACCCCAGGAGTTCGGTTGTCACAGTGGTATTGCCTTTCTCATGGGGAGGGTGATGCCGTGCCTGGAAGTGAGGAAAGATCCCTTTAACAGGTAACACATGCATACAGCACTGTTCTGATCCAGTTTGTGAGTGGCTTCCCTATATATATTCTGGCTGGAGAAGGAGTTAGTGAGTCATGAAGTTAGCTGGATCCGTGCAGACACGAGGGACTGCAGCTCCTGAGAGGAAAGCTGGGGCTGTACAAACATGAGGTTCTGCAGCTCCTGGAAAGAGCAGTTTGTAGGAAACTGTGAGGGATAAGAAGCACAGGAGTAGTGAAGAGCTGGAGGGGAGCTGCGACTGAGCTCCCTCCACGCTGAAGCACAAGAAACTGGTGGCCAGAATACAGAGGTTGTGAGGGTAACAGTATGCCCCATAGCAGAAACCAGCAGACAGAAGATTTCAAGTCGCCTGTCCACCAATAACATCCAAAAGCACAGCAGCACATAGAGCCCGAAGTAGCAACCAGAGACACCTGTAAAAAGGCTTGAGTTGCTGGCCATGTGGGTAGTGTCCTACCTAAAGGGACAGAGAGAAAGTGAGGACCTTGTATGAAGCCTTAGGCAGCAGGGAACTACAACGCAGCACAGTAAGGAAGGCTTCCAACCCCACCTGGCTAGGGGGATTCTGAATTGCTTCCAAGCTGGCCGGATCTCACCATCACCTGTGATCCGTACCTTGGACTGTGGCTGCATACTACCAGTAAAAGGTAAAGAGACTGCAACCTTGTGTCCTCTAATTCTTTCTGGCACCACACCATCGATCATCCTTACCAACTATGCTGGAAGCCCTGGGAACTAAGTTCTACCTGTGGGGAACTATTCCACCTCTGCTCCAATACCATCATCCCCAGAGGACCCCTTTAAGCAGTGTCGGCCATCCCTGGTTGAGTACCACAGATGGCATCATGAACAAATAACTTTCATGAAGTTTATTCCCCATTCACATCCCCTTTTATCGGACACCCAGGGCCATGAACCGGGTCATTGCCACCGTGACACATCCCTTTAAGAACCGGCCCAGTTCCGAGTAACCCACGGTCCTAGCGGGCGCTCAATCAACGTGTATCCCTGGGGCTCCCCTCTGCTCACCGGGCCCCATACACCAGTAAGGGCAGTAATGCCCTGATGGCAGCCCTGAAGGTGCATAATTACTTCATGTGATCTAGACTGTATGCTTCTGTTAATGCAACCAAGAATTGTTTGCTTTTTTGCTGCATCACACTGTTGCCTCATGTTTAGTCTGTGATCTATTAGAATACCCATGTCTTTATCACATGTGCTGTTGCTTAGCCCTATCACTCCCATTCTGTATGTGCATTTTAAATTTTTCGTGCTCAGATGTAGGACTTTGCATTTCTCCGTTAAAAAAAACATTTTGTTAGTTGCTGACCAAAGTTTGTTTGTTTAGATCTTTTTTAATCCTCTCTCTTTTTACTTGTATTAGCTATTGTGTCATCAGCAAATGTAATCCGTTTACCCTCAATTCCTTCATCTAAATAATTGATAAAGATGTTGAACAACACAGGGTCCAGGACTGAGCACTGTAGTACTCCACTTGAGACATTCTTCCAACTGGATGTGCAGCCATTTATGACCACTCTTTGGGTCCCCTCACTAAACCAGTTATGAATCCACCTAATAGTTAACTTGTCCATTCTATACCTGGCCATTTTTTCAATAAGGATGGTATGAGATACTTTGTCAAATGTTTTTTCTGAAGTAAAGATATACTATATCTGCTGCATTTCCCTGATCCATCCAGTCAGTGATTCTTTCATAGAAGGAAATTAATTTAGCGTGACATTACTTATTAGTTACAAACCCATGCTGGCTCTGGTTAATCACTTCATTTTCATCCAGGTTCTGATTTCATCAGATTTCTTCTCACTTTCATTTCATCTCATCTGGGTAATGATTGGTCTCTGTAGCATTCCTACAAGCAGCTCTCAATGAAATTTTGCTTGGTCTTCCAGACTTTATCTTGACCTTCACTGTTCCTGTTAATTGCCATTTCTTAATTACATTTCAAATTAAGGAAAGGGCAACTTGAAAACACTTTGCTATCATCTTACAGCCCTCTCCTGCTATAGCCTCCACAATTTTCATTTTCAGAGTGCTAGGCAGCTGTTTAAACCAACAATGGCTGCTGTTTTTGTCAGCGCTTACCATCTTAGTAGCCATTTCAAAATTGTGCAGAAGGGCGGAGAGGTCCTTCATCTGTGCCCACTCAGCAAGCGTGATTTGCACCACATCCGGACTGTGTTGGCCCTGGCAATGCAAAAGTACATACTGCACCAGGGCTCGTCGCTGCTGCCACAGTCGCTACAACATGTGCAGAGAGGAATTCTACCGTGTCGGTACATAGCACATCAAACGGTTAAACAGTATGACGAAAGACCTCTATAGCGATGCAAGTTGATGACATGCAGGGTGTGATCGTCGGAAGTGAGCACACAGTGACCGTTCTTTCTGAAGCAGTGCATCCAGGCCGGGAGAGTGGCAGAGAAATTGCAGCACCACCAGGTTGTGGACGTGAGCCATGCAAGGCACGTGTGTGAGACTGCCCCAGCGTAGGGCCACCTCCTGATTTGCACCATTATCGCACATGGCCTTCCCTGGCTCCAGGTTCAGTGGAGACAGCCATTGCTCTAACGCAGCCTGGATAGCTGCCCACAACTCTTGAGCTGTGTTACTGCGATCACTAAGGCATATTAATTTCAACACTGCCTGAATGCGGTGAGCCATGGCTGTATAGTGCGAAGGTGGGGGAGATTCTATCTGAACATGTTTCGGATTAAGGGATAGGTTGAGGGTACAAGTGGAGGCCCTGCAGGAGGTGGAGGAGCCAGAAGCAGTGGAGGAAGCGTTACAAGCAGAGGTTTGTCCTGTAAGCCTTGGGGATTCAAGGACTTGTGGAGCAACCCCTTGATCACCTGCCACTACAGCCACCAGAGTCACCCAGTGCCCAGTCAGTGAGATGTAACACCCCTGCCCATGTTTGCTTATCCAGGCGTCAGTGATGAAATGCACCCTGGCAGACATAGATTTTTTCAAGGAACTAGTGATATTGTAGGGGACTTGCTGGTGAGCCATGCAGGCACAGCTTTCTTAGGCTACGTTCACATTAGCGTTGCGCCGCTGTTGCGTCGGCGACGCAGCGGCGACGCGCCCCTATGTTTAACATAGGGGACGCATGCGTTTTTTGGGTGGCGTTCTTCGCCACGTGCGTCGTTTCCGACGCTAGCGTCGGACGCAAGAAAATGCAACAAGTTGCATTTTCTGTGCGTCCGATTTTCGTCAAAAACGACGCACGCGTCGCAAAACGCGCGCGTTTTTGCGCGCGTTTGCGCGCGTTTTAACATGCGTCGCGCGTTGCGTCGCCGACGCAGGGCGGCGCAACGCTAATGTGAACGTAGCCTTAGAGAAGTAATGGCGACTTGACAACTTGTACTTGGGAACTGCGATGGTCATCAACTTTCTGAAAGCATCTGTATCCATCAGGCAGAAAGGCAGCATTTCCATGACCAGCAGATTGGCGATGGTGGAGTTCAAGCTCTAAGCTATGGCATGTGTAGAAGAAAACATTCTTTTACGTGAACACAACTGCGGGACTGAGGATTGGTTGCTGTTCTAAGAGAGGGTGGAGTGTGGAGAACAGGACAAGCTGCTGGACTGTAAGTGAGTTGTAGGTGGAGATGTTATGGTGGATTGAGAAAAATATGTTGTGCTAGGTGACACAAAAGCAGCAGTCATGTCCACTTCTGTAACAGCTGACCTGCTCTCACCCCAACTGTAGGGGTGAAACAAGTGTAGTTTCCACGACAGGAGACCTGTGTCAGAAGACTGGTCATGGTTAGGGAAGAGGAATTAGAAGCAGATGGGGTTAATGGGTGGGGTTAATGGGACGATCAGTGGTTGGTGAGGCCCGCTAGTCCACATTTAATGTAGTGAGATTCTCACACTAAAGCATGTTGATCATGCATGTGCCGGTTCATACATGTAGTTGTCAAATTATTGGAATTTCTGCCTCTACTGAGTTCTCTTTTTGGAAATTTGACAGATAACGTGTGTTGGGTCATCCTTTGCAGTCTCAAAAAGTACCCAGGCTAGGCAACCCTTGCCGCACCTGCGATCTGCACACTCACGACCAGAGCTGGGGCTGAGGATGCAGTACTTGTCATGGTTGCATAATTTCAAGTCTGTGTGGGAAGCCGCATTGTAACCTCCTCTTCTTCCTCCTCCTCCACCTCCACTGCTGAGCTACTCAGCTGCATACCTCTGGGTTCACCCCAAGTGTGATATACAACCTTATTGTCATCTTTCTTTTCTCACACTCCTCACCCTAAGAGTCACCCTCCTCTTCTTCCTGCCTTGACACCACAATTCTGTCCATGTATGCCTCTGGTTTCTGAGTCTCATCAGGATCACCTCCACCCTTGTTGGTTAATGTCTGGTGATGAGTGTCTGGATTCTGCTCGGACCCTACTTTGTTCTGCCCCAGAACCAACAGGAAAACATTTTTGTCATTTGTGCAGATGCTTTCCTCCTTTTGGATTCTGTGATTCTTTGGAGCTGACTTATGATGCCATAAAATAGAATGTGTGAACAGCTCTACAGAACAGTCAGTTGGGCGTTTGTAAATGTTTGATGCAGGAGAAAATAATAGTGATTGAGGTGTCACCTCTGAGGATTGTACTGTGTGTGATGTTAAGGTGGAGGAAGAGGAGGAGAGGCCACTTGATGCAGTACTTGCCATCCACTGTAGCACATGCTCTTTCTGAGCCTCATCTGCAAGGCCTAGCGCTGTGCGGCTGCCAAAGAAAAGGAGTTGAGTAGCCCATCCAATAACAGAAGTTGTCAGTAGTCTTTTCATAGGAGAAGACGGTGTTTGTTTAGTTGAGCTTTCCTTAACATTAACACCTAACCCACGAACATGGCGAACACCAAGCATATCCTCCTTTCCATCACAACTTCACCATTCCCACTCATGTTGTAAGTAGCTTCCCCCTCTTGTAACCTGATGCTTCACAACCTTAAGGTACCTTCACACAAAATGAGATAGTTAACGATATCATTGCAACGTCACTCTTTTGTGACGTAGCAACGATCCCGCTAACGATCTCGTTATGTGTGACAGTGACCAACGATCAGGCCCCTGCTGGGAGATCGTTGGTCGCTGGGGAATGATCAGGACCTTTTTTTGGTCGCTGATCACCCGCTGTCATCGCTGGATTGGCGTGTGTGACGCCGATCCAGCGATGTGTTCACTTGTAACCAGGGTAAATATCGGGTTACTAAGCGCAGGGCCGCGCTTAGTAACCCGATATTTACCCTGGTTACCATTGTAAAAGTTAAAAAAAAAACAGTACATACTCAAATTCCGATGTCTGTCACGTCAGCTTCCCTGCACTGACTGTCAGCGCCGGCCGTAAAGCAGAGCACAGAGGTGACGTCACCGCTGTGCTCTGCTTTACGGCCGGCACTGACACAGTCAGTGCAGGAAGCTGACGGCGGGGGATGTGACAGACATCGGAATGTGAGTATGTAGTGTTTTTTTTTTTTTTACTTTTACAATGGTAACCAGGATAAATATCGGGTTACTAAGCGCGGCCCTGCACTTAGTAACCCGATGTTTACCCTGGTTACCCGGGGACTTCGGCATCGTTGAAGACAGTTTCAACGATGCCGAAGTCGTTCCCCAGATCGTTGGTTGCTAGAGAGAGCTGTCTGTGTGACAGCTCCCCAGCGACCACACAACGACTTATCAACGATCACGGCCAGGTCGTATCGCTGGTCGTGATCGTTGGTAAGTCGTTTAGTGTAACGGTACCTTTAGGTCCACAGCTATCAGTCACCTGTCACTAAATGAACAATCACTATTTATTTTCTTGGCTAGTCTGCCTGAACAACACTGTTATACCTAACAATTTTTAATTGGAAATCTGACCTTCTGATTTGTTACTGAAACACAGTTTTATCACAAACTATTTGGATTAGCTAATTGATATTTACATGGTTCATTTAGGCTACGTTCACATTAGCGTTGCGCGCCGGTGCGTCGGCGACGCAACGGCGATGCAACGCTCGACGCACAAAAAACGTGCGCAAAAACGCTGCGTTTTGCGACGCGTGCGTCATTTTTTGACGAAAATCGGACGCACGAAAAATGCAACTTGTTGCATTTTCTTGCGTCCGACGCTAGCGTCGGAAACGACGCACGTGTCGAAAAACGCAACCAAAAAAACGCACGCGTCCCCTATGTTAAACATAGGGGCGCGTCGCCGCTGCGTCGCCGACGCAACAGCGACGCACATTAGCGGAACGCTAATGTGAACGTAGCCTTAGCCATAAACTGTCCAC
This sequence comes from Ranitomeya imitator, assembly GCF_032444005.1. Lineage (NCBI taxonomy): Eukaryota > Metazoa > Chordata > Amphibia > Anura > Dendrobatidae > Ranitomeya > Ranitomeya imitator. Next base: position 597,298,892 of record NC_091286.1, read on the forward strand.
AGTCCACGTGTGTTTTGTGCATGTATACTGTATTTCTGTTGAATATTGTATTTTGTATATGTATAAGAATAATAACATTATTTATTGCTGCACATTTCTGGAATCTGGCAGTATTTTAAAATATAAGGAAGCACGCTCATCTTTAAAAACATCATTGTGATCAGCTCAAAAAGTTCAAATTATTTAAGTTATTTTCCTGCAGTCAGAAGGCCATCAGCAATGTTTTTCATCATCATATGAATTACAATTAATGTCGAAGATCCTATTAAGCTTTAAATGTGGCAACCATTCATTCACTTTACTACAGTAAAGACAAGAAAGCTATTCATTAAGTGAACTCCAGAAAAGGCCAATATTTTCCTACAAATATGTTGTTTGCAGGGAAGCAGTTGGCCCGGCATCATATTTCCCTAGAGAATCGGAAGTTCATTTTCTTCGTATGCAAAGCTCTCATCATTTGTACATAGCGGTGAATCATTTCCAGACGCCTTCGGTTGCCCCAGCAATGTGAAATGGGCTTATAGGCCATTAGCAATATGTAATAAACCCGAGCATTAGGTTTCGTACAGACAGTGTTTAGTGACGTAGTGATCCATTATTTGATAAGAGATCTACAAGCTCAAGGTGGAGTCTTACGCAAGTGACTACTAATGTGGTTTAGACACAAGCATTATACCGAAAATTGACTTTGCGTGAAGCCAGGTGGTATTATGGAAAGCTCCTGTTTTAGTATTGACCAAAGAATGATTGAACATCAGCTTGACATTTTTTCCTACTACCACAGTATTGACTGAGAACCATTGATGATCATCATGAGCTGTGGTACTTCAACTCAATCTGAATATTTAACATCTTTGCAAGATAATTTGAGTGTTTTACATCTAGAGGCAAAGTCCACACATGCCATGAAGGAAGATGCATTAAATAACAAGACAAATCCCATCTACTTTTGTTTTTAAAAATAAATTTAAAAATCATAACCAGGGACTGACTGGTTTGGTTGCTACATTCATCATTGTTTAATTTTCTAGCTATAAAAATGTTATTGAATTAGTTTTATAGTGAGTTGAAGGTTGGCTCGGTTTTATGGAAAAGTTAAAAATAATTGTTTTATCAACTATGAATCATATTTTCTTTAGAGCTGAAGACTCTCACATGAAATTATCCTTTGATCCTCCATCATATGGAGGCAATGGAATATATATTACAAATAGGAAATTTCATAGACAAATTTGTTTTAATTCTTAAGTCATGACCGCTTCTAGAGATTTAGCATGCCATTTTTTATTCATTCAATTCTGGATAGATCCTGTAGTCAATGAACCATTTGAAGTCTTAGACTTGAATGTCTATGCAGTTGTGGGGTCAGGCCCTGGTCATCACTGGGAGCAAGCTTGTCCCTACTGGCTGTGAGGTTTGTGAACAGAAGTCGAGAGTCATGTGAAGTCCTAGACCTGACTACTTCACCTCTATGTAGTTGTTGGGTTGAGACAATGAGTCAATGAGTCACTGCTGGCTATGAGGGTGATAAACAGAAGTCAAGAGCCATTGTAAGATCCTATGTAGAATTGATGAGACATTGAAAGTCTGTAGTTAGGCTACGTTCACACTAGCGTTGTGCGCCGCTGCGTCGGCGACGCAACGCACAACGCACGCAAAAACGCGGCAAAACGCATGCAAAAACGCTGCGTTTTGCGACGCATGCGTCGTTTTTTGCCGAAAATCGGACGCAAGAAAAATGCAACTTGTTGCGTTTTCTTGGTCCGACGCTTGCGGCAAAAAAGACGCATGCGTCGCACAACGCAACAAACAAAAACGCATGCGTCCCCCATGTTAAATATAGGGGCGCATGACGCGTGCGTCGCCGCTGCGTCGCCCGACGCTAACCCGACGCACATTAGCATAACGCTAGTGTGAACGTAGCCTTAGGTCCTGTTCTGAGCCACAAGGATCCCTGTCCTGGTGTGCTATAAAAATAGCTAGAATGAGATCTGGTTGTCTTGTAGGCCTTGATTGGTGGATGGTAGTATAGTCCTGTAGTAAACTGGATTGCATGAAGGAGTGGCATGGTGGAAGCCCTTGGGAATCACAGGTAAGGTGGAAAGTTCCTATCTACAGTAGGTGTGAGTGAATGAAGAGTAGGCCTAACAATGAGATTGTCTACTGGACAGTATTTTTGAGGACTTTTCATCTAAGGAATGCCGCTTTCCATTCCTTTTATGGCTACACATATTACAGACATTGCGGCAAGTATACTCAGGTCTTTGAAGAGGCCATATCATCTTTGGAAGTGCTTCAATATTGGCGCTTCCATGTGAAGCTCGTGCTACCACTAGTAATATCCCAGAGTGCCGATATCAGTATAGAGCACTAATTTAAAAAAAAAAACAACAATAAATTATTTGAATCATTGTGCATAATTCAGGTCATAGACATGACCCAATGTAGGGGTTCTTGCAACTCCAAGTTAGCTTATTATGCCCACTACACAATAACACTCCTGTAAATGGGATGCTGGTTTTGGAGGTTAAAATTGAAACTTCGATACAAGTGAATCAAATTTTGCATAAGTCTTTACAATGACTTTTTTCTGCCTTTGAATCTAGAATTTATGATATCATTACTTGGAAATAAAAGGGTCAAGATTGTTACATCAATATTTCAGGTTGTTCATTAGAGAACACTTTCCATGTAATTATTGGCGTTAAAGAGTCCCTTGTGCTGTTTGTGATGGTGTTTGGAGAACACTCTTGTTAAATCTCTCCCTCCGTATTCCTAATTCTTTGTTCTTATTCTCAAAAAAGCAGTTAGCTATTTTAAGGTTATGTGAGCTGCTGCAAAATTGGGTTAGCAGATTCATCAGGAAATTATATCTCACTAGATGGTGGCCCGATTCTAACACATCAGGTATTCTAAAATATGCATGTCTACATAGTATATTGCACAGCCCATGTAGTATATTTCCCAGCCATGTAGTATATTGCCCAGCCACGTAGTATATATTAGCGCTGCCATTAACCCTGTGTGAGCACTGACTGGAGGGGAGTATGGAGCGGGCACTGACTGCGGGGAGGAAGGAGCGGCCATGTTGCCGCCGGACTGCGCCGGTTGCTGACTGGTCGTGCCATTTGGTTGTGGGTGTTTTGCCACGACCAATCAGCGACTTGGATTTCCATGAGAGACAGAGGCCGCGACGAATGAATATCCGTGACAGTAAGACAGACAGACAGACGGAAGTGACCCTTAGACAATTATATAGTAGATGACCACAAGGCAGAATTAAGGTAGAAATATGTCTGCCTATAATTTATTAATTTATATATACAGTGTATATATATGTATATATATATATATATATATATATATATATATATATATATATATATATATATACAGTTAGGTCCATATATATTTGGACAGAGACAACATTTTTCTAATTTTGGTTATAGACATTACCACAATGAGTTTTAAACAAAACAATTCAGATGCAGTTGAAGTTCAGACTTTCAGCTTTCATTTGAGGGTATCCACATTAAAATTGGATGAAGGGTTTAGGAGTTTCAGATCCTTAACATGTGCCACCCTGTTTTTAAAGGGACCAAAAGTTATTGGACAGATTCAATAATTTTAAATAAAATGTTCATTTTTAGTACTTGGTTGAAAACCCTTTGTTGGCAATGACTGCCTGAAGTATTGATGTTTCATCGTTTTTGATGCTCTGCCAGGCCTTCACTGCAGTGGTTTTCAGTTGCTGTTTGTTTGTGGGCCTTTCTGTTTGAAGTTTAGTCTTTAACAAGTGAAATACATGCTCAATTGGGTTGGGATCAGGTGACTGACTTGGCCATTCAAGAATATTCCACTTCTTTGCTTTAATAAACTCCTGGGTTGCTTTGGCTTTATGTTTTGGCTCATTGTCCATCTGTGGTATGAAACGACGACCAATCAGTTTGGCTGCATTTGGCTGGATCTGAGCACACAGTATGGCTCTGAATACCTCAGAATTCATTCGGCTGCTTCTGTCCTGTGTCACATCATCAATAAACACAAGTGACCCAGTGCCACTGGCAGCCATGCATGCCCAAGCCATCACACTGCCTCCGCCGTGTTTTACAGATGATGTGGTATGCTTTGGATCATGAGCTGTACCACGCCTTCACCATACTTTTCTCTTTCCATCATTCTGGTAGAGGTTGATGCTGGTTTCATCTGTCCAAAGAATGTTCTTCCAGAACTGTGCTGGCTTTTTTAGATGTTTTTTAGCAAAGTCCAGTCTAGCCTTTTTATTCTTGATGCTTATGAGTGGCTTGCACCGTGCAGTGAACCCTCTGTATTTATGTTCATGCAGTCTTCTCTTTATGGTAGATTTGGATATTGATACGCCGACCTCCTGGAGAGTGTTGTTCACTTGTTTGGCTGTTGTGAAGGGGTTTCTCTTCACCATGGAGATTATTCTGCGATCATCCACCACTGTTGTCTTCCGTGGGCGCCCAGGTCTTTTTGCATTGATGAGTTCACCAGTGCTTTCTTTCTTTCTCAGGAAGAACCAAACTGTAGATTTTGCCACTCCTAAAATTGCAGCAATTTCTCGGATGGTTTTTTTTTCTGTTTTCGCAGCTTAAGGATGGCTTGTTTCACCTGCATGGAGAGCTCCTTTGACCACATGTTTACTTCACAGCAAAACCTTCCAAATGCATGCACCACACCTCAAATCAACTCCAAGCCTTTTATCTGTTTCATTGAGAATGACATAACGAAGGGATTGCCCACACCTGTCCATGAAATAGCCTTGGAATCAATTGTCCAATTACTTTTGGTCCCTTTAAAAACAGGGTGGCACATGTTAAGGAGCTGAAACTCCTAAACCCTTCATCCAATTTTAATGTGGATGCCCTCAAATGAAAGCTGAAAGTCTGAACTTCAACTGCATCTGAATTGTTTTGTTTAAAATTCATTGTGGTAATGTCTATAACCAAAATTAGAAAAAATGTTGTCTCTGTCCAAACATATATGGACCTAACTGTATGTGTATATGTATACATATGTGTGTGTATATATATATGTGTATATATATATATATATATATATATATATATATATATATATATATATATATATATATATATACACACACACATATATACAGTCATGGCCAAAAGTTTTGAGAATGACACCAAAATTATATTTTCACATGACCTGCTGCCCTCTGTTTTTTATTAGTGTTTGTCTGATGTTTATATCACATACAGAAATATAATTGCAATCATATTATGAGTACCAATAGGTTATATTGACAGTTAGAATGAGTTAATGCAGCAAGTCAATATTTGCAGTGTTGACACTTCTTCTTCAAGACCTCTGCAATTCTCCCTGGTATGCTCTAAATCAACTTCTGGACCAAATCCTGACTGATAGCAGTCCATTTTTGCATAATCAATGCTTGCATTTTGCCAGAATTTGTTGGCTTTTGTTTGTCCACCCGTCTCTTGATGATTGACCACAAGTTCTCAATGGGATTAAGATCTGGGGAGTTTCCAGGCCATGGACCCAAAATCTCTATGTTTTTTTCCATGAGCCATTTAGTTATCACCTTTGCTTTATGGCAAGGTGCTCCATCATGCTGGAAAAGGCATTGTTGGGCGCCAAACTGCTCTTGGACGGTTGGGAGAAGTTGCTCTTGGAGGACATTCTGGTACCATTCTTTATTCATGGCTGTGTTTTTAGGCAAGACTGTGAGTGAGCCGATTCCCTTGGCTCAGAAGCAACCCCACACATGAATGGTTTCAGGATGCTTTACAGTTGGCATGAGACAAGACTGGTGGTATCGCTCACCTCTTCTTCTCCGAATAAGCTGTTTTCCAGATGTCCCAAACAATCGAAAAGGGGATTCATCAGAGAAAATGACTTTGCCCCAGTCCTCAGCAGTCCACTCCCTGTACCTTTTGCAGAATATAAGTCGGTCCCTGATGTTTTTTCTGGAGAGAAGTGGCTTCTTTGCTGCCCTCCTTGAAACCAGGCCTTGCTCAAAGAGTCTCCGCCTCACAGTGCGTGCAAAAGCACTCACACCAGCCTGCTGCCATTCCTGAGCAAGCTCGACACTGCTGGTAGTCCGATCCCGCAGCTGAAACAGTTTTAAGATACGGTCCTAGCGCTTGCTGGTCTTTCTTGGGCGCCCTGGAGCCTTTTTGACAACAATGGAAGCTCTCTCCTTGAAGTTCTTGATGATGCGATAGATTGTTGACTGAGGTGCAATCTTTGTAGCTGCGATACTCTTCCCTGTTAGGCCATTTTTGTGCAGTGCAATGATGGCTGCATGTGTTTCTTTAGCGATAACCATGGTTAATTGAAGAGAAACAATGATACCAAGCACCAGCCTCCTTTTAAAGTGTCCAGTGATGTCATTCTTACTTAATCATGACTGATTGATCGCCAGCCCTGTCCTCATCAACATCCACACCTGTGTTAATGGATCAATCACTAAAACGATGCTAGCTGCTCCCTTTAAGGCAGGACTGCAATGATGTTGAAATGTGTTTTGGGGGTTAAAGTTCATTTTCTGGGCAAATATTGACTTTGCAAGTACAGTAATTGCTGTTAAGCTGATCACTCTGACATTCAGGAGTATATGCAAATTGCCATTAGAAAAAATTAAGCAGTAGACTTTCGAAAACTTAATATTTGTCCCATTCTCAAAATTTTTGTCCATGACTGTATATGTATGTGTATAACTATAATATAAGGCTGGGAGCGTCACTCTGTCCGAAGCCTTTATAGACTGTGCAAGCGCAAGCACCGGCGCAGTCTGGACCCCACAGAGTGACGCTCCCAGGAGATCGCGGTATGCGTAAGCACTGAACGCACACCGCGATCTCCAGCGGAGAGACAGGGACATGGCAGGAGGGTGAGTATCAGCTATATTCACCTGTCTGTCCTGCTCCAGCGCTGCGCGCCGCTCCATCTTCCGGGTCCTCTGCCTGTGACGTTCACAGTTCAGAGGGCGCGATGACGCGCTTAACAGTCACAGCCAGAGGAACCGGAACACGGAGCGGTGCGCAGCGCTGGAACGGGACAGACAGGTGAATATAGCAAGTGTCGGGGGCCTGAGCTAGCGGCGACTCCAGCACCTGACCCCCACAGCGCGTCGGTATCCCCGCCTGCTCAGGCCCCCCGGCACTCGGCGACCAGCGACGATAGGTGAGTATGTTATTTTTTTTTTATATATCGCAGCAGCATACGGGGCATATAATACAATGTAGCATCTTATGGGGCCATAAACCTTTATGGAGCAGTGTACGGGACATATAGTATGGAGCATCTTATGGGGGCCATAAACCTTTATGGAGCAGTGTATGGGGCATATAGTATGGAGCATCTTATGGGGGTCATAAACCTTTATGGAGCAGTGTACGGGGCATATAGTATGGAGCATTTTATGGGGGCCATAAACCTTTATGGAGCAGTGTACGGGGCATATACTATGGAGCATCTTATGGGGGCCATAAACCTTTATGGAGCAGTGTATGGGGCATATACTATGGAGCATCTTATGGAGACCATATACCAATATAAATGCTCACCACCCGGGCGTAGAACGGGTTCAATAGCTAGTCTAATATATAAAGCTGAATGAGTGTGTATGTCCGAGATTGGCATCTGCACCGTCGCAGCTACAGCCACGAAATTTTGCACAGTCACTGGTCTGGACCCCGAGAGCGTCATAGGATATGTTGTGAGGCGAAATTTTAACCCCGCGAGTTCCAATTCACCAAACAATTTTGCCCCTATCGACATAATGGGGAAAAAGTGAAAGGAAAAGTGTTGGAGGCAAATTGACAGCTGCCAGATGTGAACAAGGGGGACTTAAAGAGTGAGAGCGATGGCGCCAAAGAGTATATACCGTACAGTTGCTAAGGTGGGGCCCCGACATGGGATACTCACCACACACGGGGATCTGAACACACACACAAAATGCGCCACACACTACCACGTGCTTGAACACATATACCACCCTCAGCACAAATTTCACCACACATACACCAACCTCGCCACATAAAAGTCGAAACACAAAAGTCGCCGCTCAAAACTCGCCATACACAAAACTCGCCACATGCAAAACTAGGCTCACGCAAAACTCGCCACACGTGCAAAACTCACCTTATGGAAAACTCGCCACACGCAAAACTTGTACACGTGGAAAAATTGCCACATGCACAAAAGTTGCAACACATGCAAAAAAAAGTTGCCTCACACAAAACTTGCACATACTCAAAACGCACCACACATAAAACTCGCCACGAGCAAAACTCGCCATGCGCAAAACTTGCTGCACACAACCTGCTACACTAACCTGTCACATGCAACTCGACACACAAAAAGTTGCTACACGCATGTCGCCACACAAAACTCATCTCACAATAGTCGCTACATGCATGTCGCCACATGCAACTCAACACACACAACTTGACGCATGAAACTCGCCCTAAAACACACACAAGTCTGGTATTATCCTTCAAAAATAAAAATCTGATTAATAAGCAGACAAACAACAAGAGCAACAACTGTACCATATAGGAAATACGGCAGCTGTCAGTCACATGACCTGTTTATTATGTGTATGTGTGAGCTAATATATACTGCCAGGGGGGAGGGCTTCCTGTTGGCTGGGGATTTATCAGGCTGCCAATTTAGCTTACAAATACTGAGGTAAAAGTACTGACCAAATAACATGTGAACGCAGTCTAATACAGGAGGAGATGACATACAGATATATACTCTCCTAGTGTATCCTCACCCATCCCCTGCAGACTGTGAGCCCTCGCGGGCAGGGTCCTCCCTCCTTATGTACTCGTGTGCCTTGTTATCTGCTCATGTTTAATGTATTTGTCTATATTTGCCCCGTATTCACATGTAAAGCGCCATGGAATAAATGGCGCTATAAAAATGTATTATAATAATAATAATAATAATACTATATACAGGGGAGATGACACACAGATATATACTATATACAGGAGAGATGACACACTGGTATATACTATATACAGGGGAGATGACACACAGGTATATACTATATACAGGAGGAGATGACACACAAGTATATACTATATACAGGAGGAGATGACACACAGGTATATACTACATACAGGGGAGATGACACACACACATATATACTATATACAGGGGAGATGACACACAGGTATATACTATATACTAGGGAGATGACACACAGGTATATACTATATACAGGGGAGATGACACACAGGTATATACTATATACAGGAGGAGATGACACACAGGTATATACTATATACAGGAGGAGATGACACACAGGTATATATATACAGGAGGAGATGACATACAGGTACATACTATATACAGGAGGAGATAACACACAGATATATACTATATACAGGAGGAGATGACACACAGGTATATACTATATACAGGAGGAGATGACATACAGGTATATACTATATAAAAGGAGATGACACATAGGTATATAGAGGAGGAGATGACATACAGCAGGTATATACTATATACAGGGGAGATGACATACAGGTATATACTATATACAGGAGATTACATACAGGTATATACTATATATAGGAGATGACTTACAGGTATATAGTATATACAGAAGAGATGACATACAGGTATATACTATATACAGGAGAAGATGACACATAAGTATATACGATATGCAGGAGGAGATGACATACAGCAGGTATATACTATTTACAGGGGAGATGACATACAGGTATATACTATATACAGGAGATGACATACAGGCGTATACTATATATGAAGGAGATGACAAACATGTATATACTGAGGGGAAAATGAGAATTGTGAGGTGAAAATGAGGGGTGTGAGGTGAAAATGAAAAGGTGTGAGTGCAAAATGAGAGTAGTGAGGGAAAATAGTGGAGTGATGGGAAAATGACAGATGTGAGGTCGAAAAGACAAGTGTTAGGGGGGAATGAGAGGAGTGAGGGGGAAAATGAGAGGTGTAAGGGAGAAAATGAGAGATGTGATTGGGAAAATGAGAGGCGTGATGGGAAAATAAGAGAAGTGAGGTGCTATAACTAACCACAGATATTTACTATGCCCAGGCAACGCCGGGCTCTTCAGAAAATATGTCTTATATTCTAGGTTCTTCAAAGTAGCCACCTTTTGCTTTGATGACTGCTTTGCACACTCTTGGCATTCTCTTGATGAGCTTCAAGAGGCAGTCACCGGGAATGGTCTTCCAACAACCTTGAAGGAGTTCCCAGAGATGCTTAGCACTTGTTGGCCCTTTTGCTTTTACTCTGCGGTCCAGCTCACCCCAAACCATCTCTATTGGTTTCAGGCTGCTGACTGTGGAGGCCAGGTCATCTGGCGTAGCACCCCATCACTCTCCTTCTTGGTCAAATAGCCCTTACACAGCCTGGAGGTGTGCTTGGGGTCATTGTCCTGTTGAAAAATAAATGATGGTCCAACTAAACGCAAACCGGATGGAATAGCATGCCGCTGCAAGATGCTGTGGTAGCCATGCTGGTTCACTATGTCGTCAATTTTGAATAAATCCCCAACAGTGTCACCAGCAAAGCACCCCCACACCATCACACCTCCTCCTCCATGCTTCACGGTGGGAACCAGGCATGTAGAATCCATCCGTTCCCCTTTTCTGCGTCACACAAAGACACGATGGTTGGGACCAAAGATCTCAAATTTGAACTCACCAGACCAAAGCACAGATTTCCACTGGTCTAATGTCCATTCCTTGTGTTCTTTAGCCCATACAAGTCTCTTCTGCTTGTTGCCTGTCCTTAGCAGTGGTTTCCTAGCAGTTATTTTACCATGAAGGCCTGCTGCAGAAAGTCTCCTCTTAACAGTTGTTGTAGAGATGTGTCTGCTGCTAGAACTCTGTGTGGCATTGACCTGGTCTCTAATCTGAGCTGCTGTTAACCTGCGATTTCTGAGGCTGGTGACTCGGATAAACTTATCCTCAGAAGCAGAGGTGACTCTTGGTCTTCCTTTCCTGGGGCAGTCCTCATGTGAGTCAGTTTCTTTGTAGTGCTTGATGGTTTTTGCCACTGCACTTGGGGACACTTTCAAAGTTTTCCCAATTTTTCGGACTGACTGACCTTCATTTCTTAAAGTAATGATGGCCACTCATTTTTCTTTACTTAGCTGCTTTTTTCTTGCCATAATACAAATTCTAACAGTCTATTCAGTAGGACTATCAGCTGTGTATCCACCAGACTTCTGCACAACACAACTGATGGTCCCAACCCCAGTTATAAGGCAAGAAATCCCACTTATTAAACCTGACAGGGCACACCTGTGAAGTGGAGACCATTCCCGGTGACTACCTCTTGAAGCTCATCAAGAGAATGCCAAGAGTGTGCAAAGCAGTCATCAAAGCAAAAGATGGTTACTTTGAAGAACCTAGAATATAAGACATAATTTCAGTTGTTTCACACTTTTTTGTTAAGTATATAATTCCACATGTGTTAATTCATAGTTTTGATGCCTTCAGTGTGAATGTACAATTTTCATAGTCATGAAAATACAGATAAATCTTTAAATGAGAAGGTGTGTCCAAACTTTTGGTCTGTACTGTATATATATATATATATATATATATATATATAGTGTATATATATATATATGTTACTGTAAGTCAGAAGGACGGTAAAACCTAGGATTTACCGGTTATTCTGGACATTCACTGAGGCCGTCGGTAAAAGCTCAAAATGAAAAGTAAAATTGGACTTTTACCGGTGAAGTCTTGGTAAATGTTAACATTTCTCAACAGCGTTGGTAAAAGTCAGAAATATCTGGTGTGAAGATGGAACATCTGACTTTAACCAAGCGCTGTTGGTAAATGTGCACATTTACCACGGCTTCTTGGTAAATGTAGCTGAGAAGGGTGGAATAAAAAGTGTAAGCCACCGCGGGCGAGGAAATGGAGGACAGAGTGTTCAAAGTTTTTATAAATGTAATAAGAGTAAAAGGGGAAATATGGTAATAACAGTGAACAAAATCTGCTACCCTGTAAGGTATCTGCTTCACTGTAACGTATGTACGTTCTATATAGTTTTGAAGTTGCGTTATTCTTGTATTTGCGTTAATTTATCATTTTTGAGAAGTATTTTGCACCATAAATGATTTTCCTACAATTACAGAATTACATAGTTTTGAAGTTGCGTTATTCTTGTATATGCGTTAATTTATAATTTTTGAGAAGTATTTTGCAACATAAATGTTTTCTATTTGCATTTTCCTATTTGTCTTTGTTCATTTGCATTTGCATTTTGAAGAATAAAAATATTTCTAACGATTAAGGCCTTCATCAGAGTCGGAAATTGCGTTTAGTTAACTTTTACCACCATCATCTGCTGGTCAGAGTCAGAATTCTGTGTCTCGAAGTTACTTTTACCAACACATGCTGGTAAATGTAAAGATTTACCAATTCGCCCAGGTAAAAGTCCAAAATTGTTTGTTTATATGGAATACATCTGACTTTTACCAACGCTGTTGAGAAATGTTAACGTTTACCAAGACTTCACCAGTAAAAGTCCAATTTTACTTTTCATTTTGAGCTTTTACTGACGGTCTCGGTGAATGCCCAGATTGACCGGTAAATCCTAGGTTTTACCGTCCTTTTGACTTTTACAGTAACATATATATATATATATATATACACAGCTCTGGCGTCTGGCAAAAAAAGAGACCGCTGCAAAATGTTCAGTTTGTCTGATTTTTCTCTTTATAGGTATATTTTTGAGTAAAATGTAAATTGTTCATTTCTTCTATAAACTTCTGACAACATGTCTCTGAATTTCCACGCAATAAATTTTGTATTTTTTTTCTGACAAAGAAAAATGGTCAAACTTAAAAAAAAACCAGTGCTTTCAGACCTTAAATAATGCAAAGAAAAGAAGTTCATAATAATTTAGAAACAACAATACTAATGTTTTAACTCAGGAAGAGTTCAGAAATCTATATTTTGTGGAATAACCATGATTTTTAATCACAGCTTTCATGCGTCTTGGCATGCTTTCCACCAGTCTTTCACACTGCTTTGGCTCAAAAATGTAAGCAGTTCTTCTTTGTTTGATGGCTTGTGACTATCCATCATCCTCTTGATTACATTCCAGAGGTTTTCAATGGGGTTCAGTTCTGGAGATTGGGCTGCCCCTGACAGGCTTTTGATGTGGTGGTCTCTTATTTTTTGCCAGAGCTGTAAACTGGCCAGACCTTCATGTCACTGCCTGTGAAAGATTCATCTTCCTGTGCTGTGTGCTAAAGCTAAGTGGTTGGAGTAGATTTGGTGTAGACGTGTTCTGTGGTTTGCTGTAGTGCATGTGTGTTTATCTCTTGGTTCCTGTTCCCATTTAGTGTATTCCTCTCTGTCCCTATCCTTCTCCCTATTGTTGGTTAGTGATTTTGTATGATAGAAGTTTTCTGTTGTAACAGGCTGGGTGGTGGAACCTCTGTGCTGTGAACTGAGGAAAGCCTGGAGGGGTGTGGCTAGGTGCCTCAACAAGACCGACCTCAGATGCACAGTGGCTGATGATACAGTGATCTGAGGAGAAATAAGAGAGACGAGACCAGGTGCTACTCCAGGACTGAACTCAGATAGATTGCAGCTGACCCCCAAGGGACAAGAGGCAGGACTAGCCAGGGATGGTAGACTTGTGAAGCACAGGCGGACATGGCTGATAGACAGGCAGGCCGGTACAGCTGATAAACAGGCAGGTGGGCACGGTTGATAGGCAGGCAGGCACGGCTGATAGACAGACAGTTATATAGGAATATGAGCACTGGGACCTGAGAACTAACAAGAGTGTTAAGAACAAACTTACAATGTTGTAAAGGCACCTCCCACCTGGTGAAGGTGCCTTAAATAATAAGTGTTTCCCAGCCATTGCCTGGGGACACATTAGGACGGTGCATGCTGCCCCTTTAAGACAGGACCATGTGCCCTAAGCACAGTGCCTGAGGATCTGTGAACCGTGCGCAGACCTCGGGCAGCCGCAGGAGGATGAGGACGAGGTGTTGGATCACGGCGGTATTTCGGTGTCTCTGCTGGGAGACAGAGTGCACAGACGCCAGCACCATAGGCGGGACAGAAGAAGGAGAATGAGGTGCGGGGCCGCAATAGTGAGAGCATCGGCGTCTCTGCCGGGGAAGGAGGTGCAGAGACGCCGGCGTTACATCTGTTATCCCTGTTTTGTCTTTGTGCCTTGTTTACATTATATATTTCTGTCCCATGCCTCATGGGGTGGGGGAGGGGACAGAGCAGGGTTTTATAGTAGCATAGTCAGAGACTCGGCCCTATCTACCTTCAAGAGTACCCCCCGGAATAAGTATAGTTAGGGTCTCAGTCCCAGGGACAGTTTGAGCTCCCCTTTCCTTACCGAAGACTCTCACAGAGTGACAGGTAACCCTGAAGGAGCTGCAGATTTCCCAAGTTTCACTGGAGTATTCGTCCATACGACCGCAATAATCCATACATTCAATAAAGGAGGCCTTTATGGTAGAATAGGCAGAAAAAAGTCTTTACTCAAACATAAAAATTGTGAGGCTCATTTTGAGTTTGCCAAAAGACATGTCGGAGATAACCCAAATGTATAGAGAAAGGTGTTGTGGTTAGATTAGACCAAAATTAAACTTTTTAGCCACCAAGGTAAACACCATATCTGGTGTCAATTCAACACAAATCATCACCCCAAGAACACAATTTTTCGGCAGCATGGACAGGAAAAATGGTCTGAGTTGAGGGGAAGATGGATGGTGCGAAATACAGTGATATTCTTCAGTAAAACCTGTTTGTCTGTCAGTGATTTGAGAACTGGGACGGAGATTCACCTTCCAACAAGACAATGACCCAAAGCATACTGCTTTAATGGGTTTAAGTGGTTTAAGGGGAAACATGTAAATATTTGGAGTGGCCTAGTCAAATCCAAGAGCATATGCCAAATGAGAATCTGTGGTCAGACTTGAAGATTGGTGTTCACCAAAGGAAACCATCTAACTTGAAGAACTGGAGCAGTTTTGTCTTGAGAAATGGGCAAAAATCCAAGTGGCAAGATGTGGAAAGCTCAGAGAGACTTATCCCAAGCAACTGCAGCTCTCATTGCTG
Source organism: Ranitomeya imitator (assembly GCF_032444005.1). Taxonomy (NCBI): domain Eukaryota; kingdom Metazoa; phylum Chordata; class Amphibia; order Anura; family Dendrobatidae; genus Ranitomeya; species Ranitomeya imitator. Next base: position 597,314,024 of record NC_091286.1, read on the forward strand.
CAAATGGAGGCTCTACAAAGTACTGACTGTAAGGGGTGAATAGTTATGCACACTGAAGTTTTCAATTATTTTGTGCTATTTGTTGTTTGCTTCATAAAAAATAAAATAAAACAAAAGTTTCACAGTTGTAGGGATGTTCTTTACATGAACTGATGTAAACCCTAAAAAAAGTTGAAATTCCAGGTTGTGAGATGGCAAAACACGAAAAATGCCAAAGGGGGTAAATACTTTTGCAAGCCACTGTATCTATCTATCTATCTATCTATCTATCTATCTATCTATCTATCTATTTTCTTCTGTCTCTCTTTTTCTTCTTCTGGATTGTTTCCTTCTCTCTTTTTCTTGATTCTTTAATACTCAGCTAAAACAAAGATAAAAACTATGCTCTGGATTTTCCTGGCAGAATGAGATCATGCTCGTTATTATGGGCTCTGTTTAATTTACATCATCCGAGTGACATTTCTGCTCATTGCTCAGTGCACTGTGAACAGGAAAATCCAATTTGTTATCTATTCTGAAATCCGGTGCCTTCTCCCCTCGCTGGTCACAGTAGGATCCAACAGACGTCATTATGACCACAAGCTGACAAGCCCACGAAGGTTGTCACACATTTGGCTGTAACAGAAATCCAATTAAATGTGGCTGTTCTCACCTGTGTTTCTACTTCCGTCCGCACGCTTGTAAATATGATGTAACAGCTTGAATAACCTTGCAGGAACAAATACGTGCCCTTCTTCATATGTTCATTATTTTAATATCTCCAAACTCGTAAGGTTAACACTATTCACATGACTGCACTATTGCTTCATACAAAATTTAGCAAGCGTCTGGCAATGCAGGTGAAAAATTGATAGAATATACCAACCAGACCCATTGAAGTGAGGACACGTGTAAAATGCATGCACTGATGAATGATAACGAGAGGGAGTCAAAGCATAACATGAGGAATACTTTATACAGTACTAATTAAATATTTACCCCTTATTCCTCCCATACTGTAGTAATAAGAGCTGTCTCTGGAATAGCTACCTGGTTTCTTTTTGGTGGCATGTATAAGGGAACTTGTCATGTCAAAACACTACTATCCTGCAGATATGGGTTAATCAGAAAGTTAATAGCCTTACAGTGCCGTCCGGATGCCTTACTGAAAACGCGGCTACCATGATTCCTCCCGGGAGCAGCCGGCTTTCAGTCATAGAGGCGTGACCAGAGAGGTTTCAGTCATCACTTACATCACAAGCTTTCGCAGGATCCCCAAAGGGTTAGTCCCATGTTTACAAATGTATATTGTCGAACAGTGGTTGCAAACTGTACTGTTTATAAAAATTTTCAGCCATTATTGAGATAACAATTTTCTTTTCTTTTGTTTACAGCTCATTGCTTTGGAGACCGACCACTGCTGCTAAACAGTAGAACATGCCCAGCGCTTCCCAGCGTTTCCTATTTCACTTATAGCACTGCTTTGATTCTTGGCAAGATTTCCAGCATGCTTTTATTTCCTAATCCCAGTCACCTTCAGCACAGTCTTACAAAATAGACAGCAGCAGTGGTCGGTCTTCTAGGCCACAAGCTAAAAACAGAAGAAAAGAAGAGAATAGCTGAAAATTAAGCAGTATATTTGAAAAGTGCGCTTTAAACGCCATGGACACATTTAAAGTGGAAAACATGATTTTTACATATGTTAGTTACCTTCAGTTAATAATATTCTCCTTTTCAGTCTGCACTATTTTTCCATTCATTCCTATTCAGATCTCTTTATAGGAAGTTTACAGTCTTTTCCAAGTTTCAGATTTTTCTCTTGCAGGAGTGTCTTCCCCAGTAATACAGTGCCTACAAGTAGTATTCAACCCCCTGCAGATTTAGCAGGTTTACAAATTTGGAATTAACTTGGCATTGTGACATTTGGACTGTAGATCAGCCTGGAAGTGTGAAATGCACTGCAGCAAAAAAGAATGTTATTTCTTTGTTTATTTTTTTTTTAAATTGTGAAAAGTCTTTTCAGAGGGGCATTTATTATTCAACCCCTCAACCCACCAGAATTCTGTTTGGTTCCCCTAAAGTATTAAGAAGTAGTTCAGGCACAAAGAACAATGAGCTTCACATGTTTGGATTAATTATCTCTTTTTCCAGCCTTTTCTGATTATTTAAGACCCTCCCCAAACTTGTGAACAGCACTCATACATGGTCAACATGGGAAAGACAAAGGAGCATTCCAAGGCCATCAGAGACCAGATCGTGGAGGGTCACAAGGCTGGCAAGGGGTACAAAACCCTTTCCAAGGAGTTGGGCCTACCTGTCTCCACTGTTGGAAGCATCATCCGGAAGTGGAAGGCTTATGGAACTACTGTTAGCCTTCCACGGCCTGGACAGCCTTTGAAAGTGTCCTCCCGTGCCGAGGCCAGGCTTGTCCGAAGAGTCAAGGCTAACCCAAGGACAACAAGGAAGGAGCTCCGGGAAGATCTCATGGCAGTGGGGACATTGGTTTCAGTCAATACCATAAGTAACGTACTCCACCGCAATGGTCTCCGTTCCAGACGAGCCCGTAAGGTACCTTTACTTTCAAAGCGTCATGTCAAGGCTCGTCTACAGTTTGCTTATGATCACTTGGAGGACTCTGAGACTGACTGGTTCAAGGTTCTCTGGTCTGATGAGACCAAGATCGAGATCTTTGGTGCCAACCACACATGTGACTTTGGAGACTGGATGGCACTGCATACGACCCCAAGAATACCATCCCTACAGTCAAGCATGGTGGTGGCAGCATCATGCTGTGGGGCTGTTTCTCAGCCAAGGGGCCTGGCCATCTGGTCCGCATCCATGGAAAGATGGATAGCACGGCCTACCTGGAGATTTTGGCCAAGAACCTCCGCTCCTCCACCAAGGATCTTAAGACGGGTCGTCATTTCATCTTCCAACAAGACAACGACCCAAAGCACACAGCCAAGAAAACCAAGGCCTGGTTCAAGAGGCAAAAAATCAAGGTGTTGCAGTGGCCTAGTCAGTCTCCTGACCTTAACCCAATCGAAAACTTGTGGAAGGAGCTCAAGATTAAAGTCCACATGAGTCACCCAAAGAACCTAGATAACTTGGAGAAGATCTGCATGGAGGAGTGGGCCAAGATAACTCCAGAGACCTGTGCCGGCCTGATCAGGTCTTATAAAAGACGATTATTAGCTGTAATTGCAAACAAAGGTTATTCCACAAAATATTAAACCTAGGGGTTGAATAATAATTGACCCACACTTTTATGTTTAAAATTTATAAAAATTTAACTGAGCAACAAAACTTTTTGGTTTGTAAGATTTATGCATCTGTTAATAAATCCTGCTCTTGTTTGAAGTTTGAAGGCTCTAACTTATTTGCATCTTATTAAACTTGCTAAATCTGCAGGGGGTTGAATACTACTTATAGGCACTGTATATAGGCAATATGGCTTTATCAGAGGGAGATAAAGACGTTAAATATGGTTATGCTAACCTGATTTTGTTGTGTATACTCAACATTCCCATGTCTCATAAATCCAGCTGCTGCAGGTCCAACGGGTCATCAGACCGGGAAGGTGAGGAGAATTTGCAGATAATCTGCGCTGCTGGTATCACATAATAGATCCAAGTCCAGACAGAAAGTATTTGAGGTTTTTCTTTATTCAGTAGACTCATTTCAAAGTGCTACAGACTTCTTCATCAGGACAAGAAAACCATTGTTAACAACTATTTGCTTGTTAGTTCTTGGTGTTCTGCGCAAAAAATGATATTCCATTATAAGCTCTTAAATGAATAGATCTCTCAGATTTGATGATACTGGTTTACGTAGTTTGACAATCTACACACGGGTCCAAAGCTATCCAGTCACTCCCCACACAGCCTGACTGACGGCAGCGGCTGGCACTGAGCAGTAAGAAATTTCAGCAGCAGGCGGGAGGAGTGACACTGGAGAGCTGTCACTCGGGCTAGGTGTGCGGTAGTTCAAACTTCAAAAAGGATTCTACCGCCATTCTAACATGGAGTAAGTACAACAGATTCATTAGGTCTAAGTGATCTGTTTAATAATTCATGCAGTTTGTAATGCATAATCTGCCGACAGATCTTCTGGAATAATAGGTAATCATATCTTGTGAGCCTTCGCGGGCAGGGTCCTCACTCCTCCTGTACCAGTTCTGACTTGTATTGTTCAAGACTATTGTACCTGTTTTTATTATGTACTAGCTATTGAACCCGTTCTACGCCCGGGTGGCGAGCATTTATATTGGTATATGGTCTCCATCATGTGCTGCTCCCATCATACGCCCCCGTTCTGTCATGTGCTGCTGCCATCCTGCGCCCGTTCTGTCATGTGCTGCTGCCATCCTGCGCCCGTTCTGTCATGTGCTGCTCCCATCCTGCCCCCGTTCTGTCATGTGCTGCTCCCATCCTGCGCCCCCATTCTGTCATGCGCTGCTGCCATCCTGCGCCCGTTCTGTCATGTGCTGCTCCCATCCTGCTGCCATCCTGCGCCCGTTATGTCATGCGCTGCTGCCATCCTGCGCCCGTTATGTCATGTGCTGCTGCCATCCTGCGCCCGTTCTGTCATGTGCTGCTGCCATCCTGCGCCCGTTCTGTCATGTGCTGCTGCCATCCTGCGCCCGTTCTGTCATGTGCTGCTGCCATCCTGCGCCTGTTCTGTCATGTGCTGCTCCCATCCTGCTGCCATCCTGCACCCGTTATGTCATGCGCTGCTGCCATCCTGCGCCTGTTCTGTCATGTGCTGCTGCCATCCTGCGCCCGTTCTGTCATGTGCTGCTGCCATCCTGCGCCCGTTATGTCATGCGCTGCTGCCATCCTGCGCCCATTCTGTCATGTGCTACTGCCATCCTGCGCCCATTCTGTCATGTGCTGCTGCCATCCTGCGCCCGTTCTGTCATGCGCTGCTGCCATCCTGCGCCCGTTCTGTCATGTGCTGCTCCCATCCTGCTGCCATCCTGCGCCCGTTATGTCATGCGCTGCTGCCATCCTGCGCCCGTTCTGTCATGTGCTGCTGCCATCCTGCGCCCGTTCTGTCATGTGCTGCTGCCATCCTGCGCCCGTTCTGTCATGGGCTGCTGCCATCCTGCGCCCGTTCTGTCATGCGCTGCTGCCATCCTGCGCCCGTTCTGTCATGTGCTGCTGCCATCCTGCGCCCGTTCTGTCATGTGCTGCTCCCATCCTGCGCCACTATTGTATTATATGCCCCCCCATAAGACGCTCCAGTGTGTATGCCCCCGTATGCTGCTGCCATATATAAAAAAAAAAAAAAATACCATACTCACCTATCGTCCGGCTCCACTGCAGGTGTGTCTTCAAGAAAATGGCGCCGGAAAGCGCGGACTGCGCAGGCGCCGATTCCGGCAGCAGGAATCGGCGCCTGCGCAGTCCGCACTTTCCGGCGCCATTTTCTTGAACACACACTCCGGCTCCTCTGCCTGTGACTGGACTCTGTCACAGCAGAGGAGCCGGGAGACGGAGCCGCACGCAGCGCTGGAACGGAGGACAGGTGAATATACTTACCCTCCCTCCTGGCGCGTCCACGGTCCCTGTCTCTCCGGTGGGGATCGCGGTATGCGTTCAGTGCTTACGCATACCGCGATCTCCTGGGAGCGTCACTCTGTGGGGGCCAGACTGCGCCGGCGCTTGCGCCTGCGCAGTCTATAAAGGCTTCGGACAGAGTGACGCTCCCAGCGTTATATTATAGATACCCCTCCTCACATGTAAAGCGCCATGGAATAAATGGCACTATAATAATAAATAATAATAATATCTGATGACAAGTAGATTTGAGAGGTCTGTAGTAAGCTCTGATCCCTTCCAGTACAGCGGTTCTGTGCCAAATACCAAGGAGAACAACTGCATAGAGTTTGTATATTCCCCTGTGTTTGCGTGGACTTCCTCCAATGGCTTTTACCCAAACTGCAAAAACATTCGGATAGGTACCGGTAATTGATTTATTGTGAAACTTGTGAACCAGGTATGAGTGATGATCTATGCATAGTCCTGCAGACTATTCAGAGGAATAAATAATGAATAGCGAGGAGTTTGCAGCAGAACACAGCCAGGACTTTTAAACCATTTCTCATGTTACATATTTTTTTTTGTACTGAGTAACCTTGACGATTTTATGCAACATTGTGCAGTAAAAGGAAATCAATTAGTTAGACTTGGGCAAAGAGCGTCTCATGGGAGAGCTGAAGGGCTGAAAACCCCAGGCCACGGGCCACACCATGTAGCCATCCTCCCCTGCTCGACAGCCCAATTTTACCGCTATCTGCATCTAGTGGTTAATATAATGGTGGATGAAGGCTCCTTCTTTCACCATTTCATGTGTGCGACTGAAACTGTAGACATGGCGACGTCACTACATCACATCTGCTGTGTGCAGTGTCAGTGCGCACAGAAAGAGTGGAGCAGAGCATCAGGGGACAAGAGCGAGGGGAGCAGGTGCTGTTTATTGCTCTGAAGGTGTGGATGTGTGTCTGTATAAAGGAGGGCTATGTAAGGGCTAAAAGTGTATACAGGGAGGTTATGTGGAGGCTCATACTGTATGTAAGGAGGCTATGTGGGGGCTCATACTGTATGTAAGGAGGCTATGTGGGGGCTCATACTGTATGTAAGGAGGCTATGTGGGGGCTCATACTGTATGTAAGGAGGCTATGTGGGGGCTCATACTGTATGTAAGGAGGCTATGTGGGGGCTCATACTGTATGTAAGGAGGCTATGTGGGGGCTCATACTGTATGTAAGGAGGCTATGTGGGGGCTCATACTGTATGTAAGGATTCTATGTGGGGGCTCATACTGTATGTAAGGATTCTATGTGGGGGCTCATACTGTATGTAAGGATTATATGTGGGGGCTCATACTGTATGTAAGGATTCTATGTGGGGGCTCATACTGTATGTAAGGATTCTATGTGGGGGCTCATACTGTATGTAAGGATTCTATGTGGGGGCTCATACTGTATGTAAGGATTCTATGTGGGGGCTCATACTGTATGTAAGGATTCTATGTGGGGGCTCATACTGTATGTAAGGATTCTATGTGGGGGCTCATACTGTATGTAAGGAGTGGGGGGGCTCATACTGTATGTAAGGTGTGGGGGGGCTCATACTGTATGTAAGGAGGCTATGTGGGGGCTCATACTGTATATTGTATATTCTATGTGGGGGATCATACTGTATGTAAGGAGGCTATGTGGGGGCTCATACTGTATGTAAGGATTCTATGTGGGGGCTCATACTGTATGTAAGGAGGCTATGTGGGGGCTCATACTGTATATTGGGGACTGTGTGTAGGGGCTCATATTGTATATAGATGGGCTATGTGGGGACTCATGCTGTACATAGAGGAGCTCATACTGTATACATGGAGGTGGCGTGTGGGCCCATACTGTATATAGGAGGCTGTGTGTTGGGTCATGCTGTATATAGGGGCTGTGTGTAGGGGCTCATACTCATATGAGTAGAAAAAGCAGGGATTTATATTAATAAAATGCAAGTTATACAGAATCAATCCCCACCAAACCAGCACCATGTGCTTTATACCATATTGCTTGCAGATGGGGCTGCATGTACAACTGGATCCCTGTTCAGTGACCTAAAGGGAATCTGTCACCGTTTTTTCACTATGTAATCTGAGAGCAGCATAATGTAGGGGCAGATACCCTGATTCCCTTGTTTGTGTCACTTACTGGGCTGCTTGTTACAACCACTGTTGTCTCTGCTGCAGATCTAGCAATTCTCTGAATGCTGAGCTCTGTATATCCCCACACACACCACTTATTTCAGCTTTCTGTGTGCACTGTGCATTGGCATAAATCTGCCAATTGGTGGTGGGGGCGGGGTTATACAGAGCAAGAGGACTACATGGCAGGAGACATCGCCCTCTAGTGATAATCTCCTCCTTATAAAACACTGTGTAATGCTGCCGCAGTGCAGTATCGTGTGCCCTATCCAGGGGGTGCTGTAGAGGGAAGATATTTAGCACTCAAGGTGCAAAACTTCAGTGCGGCAGCACAGGCGCCACTAGGTGGCGAGAGAGGTCAGACAAGCCAGGTCAGGAACAGACAGGAAACGCATTACCAGGGGAAACAGCAATACACGTGGTCAGATACAAGCCAAAGAAGTCGGAGCCAGTCGGGAGCAGAGATGCCAGAGACATAAGACAGAGAAAGAGGTCAGAGGACAAGCCGAGTCATATACCAAGGTCACAGCAAGGGGAACACACAGCAAGACGAGCAGGGAAGCAGGAATGGGAAGGTAGGGGAACAGAGTAAACGGGCAGAGGACAAATCAGGGTGTAACAGTGTCAGTCGCTCAAGCCGGGGGCAGGAACTATAGCTGACGCTGCCTGCAGGTAGCTGTAGACTGATATAGCAAAACAGATCCCAAAATGAGGCAAAGAAGGTTAACACCCGCATGACCAGACCTGGGAGAGAATAGCAAGATACAAACCCCGGCCTTGATCATGACACACTGATTTGAATGAAACACAGCTGGAATCAGGCTCTTTGCCCATATATCATGCTGCTCTCAGATTACATGACAGCCACCTGCTGACAGAGTTCCTTTAAGAACATGGCGTCTTCCCGTGGATGGTGATACATGATGTAATGTCACTGTGAGTTATGTGGCCCTGAGCATAGAATATCACAGAGAATAGAGACAATAATCTTAAGGTTACTGTAAAGCTTCGATCCATGAATGATTGCTCAGATCAGTTACAATGCAAAAATAATCTAGCACTCTGTCAGCCATGCATCATACAGGGAGCAGTCTGTCATAAAGTCCCCAGGGAGCTCCACGGAAGAAGACGCCGGTCATAAACTGTTTCCGCAAATTCCAGTAAAGTATGATACAAATGATATCTTCTTCCTTTCTGCCACTATATGACGGGGAGTTTATAACTTTCACTCTGGGGACAAATGATCTTCCTTTTATCTGACACTTTGATTGCTTGTTTACACATTCATGTTGTCAGAACATTTCAGTTCCATTTAATATTTTATCATTTTTATCATTACTAACAAATAGGACAGGAAAATATAGGAGATAGCACAACGACAGGCTGTAATATTATCATGGAGGTATTATTGCAAGATGATACTGATCAAGGGAATATCTTCAAGCTCCAGAGAGCCAAAGCAAAACTATAGCAAATTAACATTTATTATTATTATTATACATTTTATATCGCCATTTATTCCATACAATTAAACATGAGCAAAAAACAAGTCACACAGGTAAAGGGGGTTGTCTCCTGCTCACTAATCCCTTTGCGTCATGGCTACTTTCCGCTTTTTGCCATTTTGCTTTTTATTTTTTTCCTCTCCTTCTGCAAAGAGCCATAACTATTTTATTCTTCCATCGACAGCCAGATGAGGCAATATTAGATCTTATTTTTTCCGGGTGCAGTGAAATCGCTACAAAGATCAATTCTGCCATTGTTTTTTTATTTACAAAGTTTTCTATAAATTAAAAATTACCTGGTAATATGAGTCTTCTTGGTTTGATCAAAAAATTGCTTATGTTTTTGGTGGACACCCACACGTACTCCCTCAACAGCAGGTCCGGACCTGAACATTTATTTCCACGCATACGTTTGCCACAAGATGGTGAACTCTTTGAGGAAGGGACAACAGAGGCGTCCCCCTGTGTTACCACACTCATACCCCCACAATGCACAGAGGGAACCACGACCCTCGCCTAACCCCCTCCTCCGAGGACTCCGAGACACAGGGTTTACTTGTGGTGAGGATTGAGTCTTGCCCCTACTCCCTGACAGCATCTCTGCTGCCCCACCGGAGAAGAAGGCGTAGGTTGCAGAAAGACGGCAGAGAATTTAGCTCCCAGGCAGCAGTTCTTACACGACTGGCCCCAGCTGACTGCTTCCCTGGACTGCCAATCTATGACCGGGTTGTTTTCTCTCAACCAAGGGAGTCCTAAAATGATGGGAGTTGGCATACCCTCCATGATGTAGCACGACAGATACTCTTCAGGATGAGTCCCTATACGCAGGTGTATATCATCTACGACTTGGGTCACCCTCCCCTGGCTGAGTGGGACTGAGTAAATGGCCTGAACGCTTAGGGGTCTTGCTAGCATCCTACTCCTCAGACCATGGGTTTGAACAAAGCGGGCATCCACCAAACTGACTCCCGCTCCACTGTGCACAAGCAACAGTACAGTCTCAGTTACCCCGCCAACCACCACTTCAGCAGGTATGGTACACTGAGACGAGAAGATGGAGCAAATATACACACCCTGGTTGCCTCCCTCCACACGACCAGGACACGGCTTTTGAGATAGTGATGGTATTTTGGTGCGAGCTGGGTAGACATTGATAAAATGACCAGTCTGCCCACAGTAAAAACAATCCCCCATACCACGGCGAACCGCAGGCAACCCCATTTGAGCTGACACTCCTCCTACCTGCATAGGTTCGTCCATCTGCACCACTGTGTCCTCCTCCCCAGAAAGGACAACAGGGGGCAGATTTGGTGTATGTCTCTCCCTGAGGTGTCTATCCACCCGGATAGCAAGGGACATGGCGGCTTCCAATGACCTGGGAGCAGCGTACTGCACCAATGTATCCTGTAGCCTAGGTGACAGACCCTGACAAAAATGGCTCCTTAGGGCAGGGTCATTCCACTGCATGTCAGTGGCCCACCTCCTAAATTCTGAGCAGTACTCCTCAGCCGGCTGACTCCCCATCTGGATTTTATGGAGTCGAAACTCAGCCAGGGAGGCGCCATCAGGATCCCCATTCACCAGCACCAATGCTGCAAAAAACTCGTCCATCGACCGTTGTCACGATATTGTATGAAATATAATGTAAGTTTTAGTCTCTCATTGCCAGCACCCATAGGGTGGGCATTGACCCCCTCCTTTACTTCAGGGTTTAGCTTTTCTTTTCAATGGGTGTAGAAGTGCTTTTATTGCTTCTTGCTGCAAATTCCTGACTTTGAGCAACTTACACCTGATGCCCCTCCCAAAAGAATTTTTACGATCGCTTGTGTCGGTTCAACTCTTCCTCCAGCAGAGACTGGTTTGATCTCCTTCTTTAAAGACAAGAAGTCCTTTGTTGCATTATAGTGAGATATTGGGTCAACGGTTTAGGCTAGGAAAATAATACGTCCAGTTTGTGAATCTCCATCGGCGGATCTATCGGCCACAGTAAACGCGGGCTTCTAGCTCCAACAGGGTAAGAGTATGGATTTCTCTGGAACTATGCATCCCATCAAGCCCAAATTTGGTCTCATTAGAACGCCAATGTTAATAATGTTAATACAAGATGAATGCTGGGTGTGTTATGATTCTGACATGTTCTGTAACGGAGATACAGGCATTAGACAAACTTGTGTTAAATCTAGTAAGACTGAAGAGATAGGAGGGTCTGACAAAACCAGCCCTGTTAGTGATGTCACGAGGCTGTGGTTATTTAAGTGACTCAACTTTACCCAGCCTCCAGAGTCTGTCAGAGTCTGTCTGAGTCTTACCAGAGGAGCTCTGACTGCCAGACCTTATGCATTGGGACATTTGGGAGCTCCGCCCACTAGCCTGGTTGTGCGGAAAAATGATTTGAACACATGTAAGTGTTGATTTTCTCATATAATCCCTGTTTTTTTATAATTACCTTTGTACATATTTTCAATGTCTCATTTTGTAACATCTTTTATACCTTTTTATAAACACTGCCTTAATCTTTAATGGAGTAAAATATTCAAAATACTAGATTCGTTCTCCTGTTCTAAAATGTACCCTAAGTCTTCTGAAGGGAATTACGCTACTGTTTTGGTTTAGCTTTGGACCTGTCTAATCGAAGCTGGTGGCAGCATACCTTTGTTCTGTGCCTTTGGGAGTCGTTGTAGCGACTGCACCACTGATAATTATTGTTCCTGCCTGAGTGGGAGTAGTCATATCTGTTATGAAAGGTAATTCAGTACCACAATGGACATAGAGGTCAGCGCACATACAGTTACCTGGCAATAACCCAAAAAACAAGAACGAGCTCTGAGACGTGGGAACTCTGTTGACCGCAATCCCTAATCCTCTCCAACCACACTAAAGGCAGCCGTGGATTGCGCCTAACGCTCCCTATGCAACTCGGCACGGCCTGAGAAACTAGCTAGCCTGAAGATAGAAAATAAGCCTACCTTGCCTCAGAGAAATACCCCAAAGGAAAAGGCAGCCCCCACATATAATGACTGTGAGTTAAGATGAAAAGACAAACGTAGAGATGAAATAGATTTAGCAAAGTGAGGCCCAACTTTCTGAACAGAGCGAGGATAGGAAAGGTAACTTTGCGGTCAACACAAAATCCTACAAAAACCACGCAAAGGGGGCAAAAAGACCCTCCGTACCGAACTAACGGCACGGAGGTACACCCTCTGCGTCCCAGAGCTTCCAGCAAGCAGAAAAAAAACAAATTGACAAGCTGGACAGAAAAAAACAGCAAACAAATAGCAAAGAGGAACTTAGCTATGCAGAGCAGCAGGCCACAGGAACGATCCAGGAGGAAACAGGTCCAATACTAGAACATTGACTGGAGGCCAGGATCAAAGCACTAGGTGGAGTTAAATAGAGCAGCACCTAACGACTTCACCACATCACCTGAGGAAGGAAACTCAGAAGCCGCAGTACCACTTTCCTCCACCAACGGAAGCTCACAGAGAGAACCAGCCGAAGTACCACTTGTGACCACAGGAGGGAGCTCTGCCACAGAATTCACAACACATATCGCCTCGCTGCAGCGTGCCCAATAGCCAGTACATAGCAGGCAGCCTGCCTGGTGACTAATTACCCTAGGTGCAGTACTTAGTCTGACCTGAGGGTAAGGGGGGTGCCAGAGAGCTGCAGGTTTTCAAGCGGAACTGTAAAGCGGGATATACATAAATCCCTGCAGTTCGTGGTATATTGAAGAGCAGTGGGATACCTAAAATAAGCCCCTGCTGTAAACTAAGAGGTCAATAGCCTTGTGTGTGTTTTTTCATCACATTGTAGCAGTGGAGGGATAACTAAGATAAGCTCCCTGCACATGTGATAGCCGTCTGTTGGCCTAAAGTCACCCCGATCCGTGACATAGGGGTGACGGTCACGGTGTGAATCGTGACAAAGATGGTGAACCGGTCAGCAGGGAGAAGGCCCAGGATTGGGGATCACCCTTGAGAAGTGACAATATAATCCCCACATGCTGTTCCTCACTGAAGACACAAAAGAGAATAGTAAAACCAAAAACACTCAGTTTGAAAAAAATTGCAGTAATCCGCAAGTGCTAGTAAAAGATGTAAAAAACAGGGTATTTGGTTGATACGTTTTTTGCAAAAAATGAAAATGAGGGTGAAGCCTGAAATATAGCTTTCAGGCTTCTTTAAATATAACAAACTTAACTCTCCCTCCAGAGAAATGGTCAGCGAGAGATATTTTGTGTTGCGGCTGAGCCGAGGCCCAGATCCCCATCAACTGCTGAAGCTACTGCGTCACCTGACCCTGCAGCTCCTTAAGGTCATCAGTGAGGGTCTGTATCAGTTGGGCAAAGGCCTGCATTTGAGCCATGGCTCTCTGGAAAAAATGTGTCAGTTGGTGATAATGTCATGGTGTAATCCGACTCAACGGGTGGTCGGTCAACGGACGGCACAACTCACAAACAACAGGATGGAATAGGTGAGAGGAAACACAAGTGATGAATCCGATCTGGAATCTTCTCCAACAATTCTATATATCATTCTGCTCTACTTCTTCTGTATACCGTGTTGTCCACAGATCCTACAATGGGGCAGGTTCCCTTTAAGCAGATAATTACTATACCCAACTTTCAGTAATAGAGCCTAATGACATAGTACGAACATGGCTTTATCAATTGTATATCACTGTGACACCCTACAAATATTTCCTGTTACTTTCCACAACCGTGCCTTAATCTGTCCTCTTCCCCAAAGCGTTAGATTCCCAATTCCTGCATACTTTTATTGAGAAACATCATGTAATTTGCTGAGTAATGTCTTTAGTTGCCAGTGGTTTCAATAACGTTCTCATTACAGCATAAATACTCGCTTCCATCTAACGGCCTCAGCTATTCTTCCTCTACAATATAATCCTTTCATGTATTAATTAACCATTCCCTAAGATGCTTTTAACCCTCCGTCACATACAACTGATCTGACAGGCGCTTCTCTTTTACTTTCATTTCTCCTTCCTCACCAGATTGTGAGGAAATCCCCTCCCTCCAGGTAGTCTCCTGTCTCTTGAAGGTCTGTGAAACCTCATACCACAGTTGGATTTCAGAGCTTCAGGGGAGAGGATATAGCTGCACAGATCTCTCAGGCTCATTGTATGTGAATACGTCACATTCAGTAAGGTTGGTATTTTATGTTTTTATTCATCACAATAGTTTATTTAGCTTGTTTTATGAATGTATAGCACAAAATGTGAGGATATTTCATAGAAATAAGGGAGATTTTATAAAAGAAAGTGTGCTGCTCAGGCATATACAGTAGTTCCCTAACATATTCCTTCTCTTGCTTCAGATTATCTGCTGAAATGGAGAGGAAAATGTACAATTTATCCAAACAACTTGATGTTGAGGAAGTAACAAACATGCTGTTAGATGATAGAGACCTCACACTGAATGAGGATTTAGGAGAGGAAAGTGAGATTGATTCTCATGATGAGGTGGAAGAATGTGTCCTGGATTCTGAAACAGAGCAAGATGGTGACAGTGGTGAGGATGAAGAAGTTGGATTATATTATATTGGAAAAGATAAAAATACTAAATGGAACAAGAAGCCATTCCAGAAAAAACGTAGGGAACCTTTAAACATTATTCTCACCTTCCTGCAATAATAGGAACTGCACGTAATGCAAAAACTGCAGTTGAATGCTGGAACAGTATATTTACAGATGACATTCTGGACTCTATTGTCACATATACCAACCAATATATAGACATTATAAAGGACAAGTACATCTGCAACAGAACCATCAAGCCCACAGATGAAATAGAACTGCGTGCTTTTTTTGGATTACTGTACCTTGCAGGAGCTTATAGGGCAAATAGACAAAGTTTGGAGGAACTTTGGGGTAAAGATGGGGATGGAGTTGAAAAATGTAGCCTTGTTATGTCCATAAACAGATTCAAGATTCTAATTCGTTGCCTTCGGTTTGACGACAGAACTACCCGAACCGAACGCAAAACACATGACCGACTTGCTCCAATTCGTGATATATTTCAAAGATTTGTTGTAAACTGTAAACAAAGTTATTACCCTGGAGAGAATCTCACTATTGATGAAATGCTCCCTGGTTTTCGTGGTAGATGTGCCTTTCGTCAATATATTCCATCAAAGCCAAACAAATATGGAATAAAAATTTATGCCCTTGTTGATGCCAGTATGACCTACACTTACAACCTGGAAGTTTATGCAGGAAAACAACCAGAATGTCCTTACTGTGTGAGCAACAAACCCATTGATGTTGTAAAAAGACTGGCTGAACCCTTATTTGGATCGGGTCGCAATATTACAGCTGACAATTGGTTTACAAGTTGTGATCTGATTGATTATCTGAAAATTCAGAAGCTGTCATTTGTGGGAACTGTAAGAAAAAACAAAAGGGAATTGCCGCCACAGTTTGTAAGTGTGAAAGAGAGACAACAGTACAGCAGTATGTTTGCATTCCATAATGGAAAGGCTTTAGTTTCCTATGTACCACATGCACAAAAAATCGTACTTCTATCAACACTTCATGATGATGCTGCCATCGATCCTGGGACTGGGGCAGAAAAAAAAACGGAGATAATTACATTTTACTATGCCACCAAAGGGGGTGTGGATACAGCATATCAGATGTGCTCCACTTTCAACGTCAGCAGAAACATCAAACGCTGGCCAATGGTCATATTTTTTGCTATGTTGAATTTGGGTGGTATAAATTCACAAGTAATTTATCTTGAAAACAAGCTTGAACCACTCCGTAGACGATTGTATCTGAAAAAATTGGCCCATGAACTAGTACTTGGAGAGCTACGCAGGAGAAGCGTGAAAACAATCGGTATCCCCTCTCGCCTTCAAGTTCAGCTCAAAAGGTTCCGCCCAGAAGATGATGGTGAAAAGTCACCATCTGCACCACCTCACAAAAGAAGGAGATGCACCACCTGCCAAACGGAAAGCGGAACCAGAAGGCTTTCAAATTATGAATGTCTCAAATGTCATAAAGCAATTTGCCTGACACATGCAAAAATGGTGTGTAATTCTTGCTATTTGCTCTGCAAGTGTGACTTTTCTGGGGAAACCTCAGCATCTACTTCTGATTGAATATGTTTTTAATAGTACTTAAGGTACCTTAAAATTAAGTTTGTGTTCAAAAATTTTCTTTGTACATGTTTTTGAGAGAGTCGAACTGGGGACTATTTGGCGGGAGTTTTGAAAAGTTTGTATTTCATAGTTATTAGTTTTATGTTAAGTAAATGTTTTTTTTTGCAACTGATTATGTGTAGTCTCTTTTATTACATCCCTATGAAGGTCACTGATCACTTTTAGAGCACTGAAATTGCAAACATTAGATATTATAGGTATTTTTCCAGCAGGCGCCTGACAGGCACATTGTATGTGAACTCGTTAGTCCGAATATTGTATGTGACGGAGGGTTAATCATCCTCTTTCATACCAAAATCTTTATTAAGCCCAATAAAACTCAGTGTATAATTAGTTATGATAGGGAATTTAGAAGAATCTTTAGGAATGTGGCTCATCTTAATAAAAAGTGGCAATATTACAAAATGCTCCATTAGCCAGGAAGTTACTTTTTTCACATATTCAGTGAGTTGACAACCCACACTGCAAGTATTGAGCCCCCTCACCCAGCAATAATGCCCCTGAGTGCTCTCTTAAAACAAATATAACTTCCCTTAGTGAGCCCTTTAGAAACTAATAATGTCCCTTTAGTGCCCTATTAAAAAGTAATGATGACTATGCGTCCTTTTGCAACAAAAGTTGCTCACTTCGTACCCTCTTCAGAAAGTAATAATGCCCGATTGGTGCTCCTTGAAAAAGTAATGATCCCTACAGTGTCGTCTTCTCCTCAACATACAGAGTGGACTGGCCTATTAGGTAGCATACAGTGACAGCAGCCTGTACAGTCGAATATAGCTGTAACAGAGTCATGTTGACACCAAAATACATCAGAATGTTTCCTTTCTAGAGATTCGAAGCACCCGTCAAGGCATATGCACGACCCAAGGTCTTCTACGTGAGAAATATCACTGCTACTTTTTTTATTTTGAAATTTTGTGACCCTAAACAGTTTGCACTCAGGTGAACTGACGCCTGTATCGCTCACCCCCACTTTGTCACGGTGTATACTTTGCTACTGTGGATTACTCTCATGCTGGAGCCACACCTTTGTATGATCCCAGTCATATACATGATGTTACACAACTCGTGTAGCATGATGCTGTAGCATGATTTGGTGTGTGCAACAAAAGCTAAGAGAGCATGCCATTGCGCAGATCAAATTTGACCTCCTTAAGTCCCAATTATCCAATTCGAGCCTCAGATGCCACCACGTCATGCCATCCACAGATGCTTTCATGCACTAACGTACCTGTAATATTCACTCATTGTTTGCCTCTTCTTCAACAAGTCTTATAAATATTGTCTTGTACTGATCATAAGCTTGTTTTGGTACCAAATCTGTGTAGACAACTTGATCCTCGTACTGTATATGCAAAAAGCTTAGTCCTTGGACTGTACCAGTGCTGTAAGTTTGGTTCTGGTACCATATTTTTCCATTAGGCAAAATATTTTTGTGAAAAAAAAAAATCATTACCAAGAAGAATCATTTCACAAACTTCTTCACTTTGAACTTCACCCATATTTTGTACAAGACTTTTGAAAAATAAACTGAAATCTTTTAAGGTGGAAATAAAAAAATAAAGAACTAAACTAGTGTGGTTGCGTATAAATGCACACCCTCAAACTAATACTATTTTGAAGTACCCTTTGAATTTATGACAGAATTTAGTCTTTAGAAGATTAACTCTCTTACATGTTTTGTCCACTGTGTCCATGTGTCCTAATACAGATATGCTTAGTAATAGAGGTTATTCTCACATTTAGGACCCTCTCAATTACCGTAGTCAGATTCTGTGGCCCCCTATTGATTAATTTAGACATAAGCAATTCACATAAATTCATTTGCTTTTAATTATAATCCCCAAACAAATAAAGCAGTCGATGACTTCAAGCAACAAAATGAATTTATTTCAATAGTCTCAAGAAATTACATGTCAAGAGCAGTATACCGTACTTCTAACCTGAAAAATCGATTACAGCCACTCTTCAACAGAATGAACGGCAGAGTATATTGAGTGTTATATGCCTATAAGTACTAATAAGTGCTCTACATGGAGCTGTGTGCGTCTGCCTTCTGCTTGGGGTTTGTATGTTCCATACAATCTATATATATAAAGCTGAGTGTATGTATGTGTGTGTTTGTGTATGTTTCAAGCTACGCCCACTCCACATAGCCACACTCACTCCTCCCGCAAAGCCCTGTCCACACGGCCCACGTTGTTAGCGCACATGGACGGAGACATATTCTCCTCGAAAACCACCCTGCAAAACTCACTGACTGACGTCCCAGCCGCTGCGAGCTACAATCATGGCCGCCACCTTCAGAGTATCAGTGCACAGCAGGCACAGACCACATCTAGCTCTGTCGTGCATAGAATGGAGTTGCTCCTGTGAGGCATAATGTCAAGTGAAAAGGAGGAGCCTCATGGATTACACCGCAGTGCTCATAACAGGAAGTTGCTATGCACGTGTGAGGGGAAGAGAGGAGTGAGGTGAAAATGAGAGGAGTGAGGTGAAAATGAGAGGAGTGAGGTGAAAATGAGAGGAGTGAGGGAAAAATGAGAGGAGTGGGGAAATGAGAGGAGTGAGGGAAAAATGAGAGGAGTGAGGTGAAAATGAGAGGAGTGAGGGAAAAATGAGAGGAGTGGGGAAATGAGAGGAGTGAGGGAAAAATGAGAGGAGTGGGGAAAATGAGAGGAGTGAGGTGAAAATGAAGAGGTTTGAGAGGAAAATAGTGGAGTGAGGTGAAAATGAGAAGTTTGAGGTGAAAATGAGAGGTGTGAGGTGAAAATGAAGAGGTGTGAATGGAATATGAGAGAAGTGAGGGGAAAATAGTGGAATGATCAGAAAATGACTGGTGTGAGGTCAACATAACAGGTATGAGGGGAGAATGAGAGGATTGAGGGGGAAAGTGAGAGGTGTGAGGGGGAAAATGAGAGGAGTGAGGGGAAAATAGTGGAGTTATTGGAAAATGACAGGTTTGAAGTAAAAATTACAGATGTAATTTAGTTAATGTAACACCTGTGCCCGCGCAGGGTCCCAGCCGGGGTCCCCGTTCCCTCGCTGTGACGCCCGTACCTCCGCGGGGCCCTGTCGGGGACCCCGCTCTCAGTCTGCTCCCTGTCGCCCTGCCTCAGCTCTCTCCCCTGCTCCTGCTTCCTGGCACACGGTCAGCAAATCCCTGGGTATGAGGCTTAGGTCGCGCGCGCTCCCTGTCTCTTAAAGAGACAGCGCGCATTTTTCAAAAATGTTGTTAACCAATGATATTCTTGTGTGTTTATTTCTGCCCCCTCTTCCATAGAGAGGGCGCTGGAGCAACAAGTGTTTCCTGTTGCTTGTTTCCGGTTCTGTGATTTGACATTCCTGTGTCTTTTTGTGCTTTGCCTGTGTCCTGCCAGCACCCAGCTAATACTGCTTGTCTTCTCAGATTATCTGTGGCTTGCTCTTCCATCCTCGGGACGACTCCAGGACTACTTGTGCAAGTTCCATCCAGCTCAGACGTACGTCTCTCCGTTACCCACGACGACGTCAGTACTGCCTGCCAGCTTCATCCCGGCTTGAGCACCTGTTTTCACTGGGCCAGCTTCCATGTGTCCGGCATCTAACTGGAAGTAGCACCTATGTCCCTCTGACATTCCATTCTGATCCTGTTTAAGGGGGACTTACTACGGGTGTCAGGGGTTTGTATAGTCACGCCCCCTTCAGAGAGGTTCCACCAAAATAGCAATAAACTAATGCGCACGTCACCATCTGTGCCTCCGCTTCCATTCATTACAGATTGCTTCGGCCATGGAACCCAATGGGTCTCATGCACCTCCAGCTGCAGAGTTGTGTCAAGAGGTTACTGGTCTGAAATATCAGCAGGACAAGATCACGACCTACCTGCGCAACTTATCTACACGTATGGACTCGGTGATGTCCTCGGCTACTGCCGTCCCTACCAGGTTCCCTGTTGCACCGCAGGTAAAGGACTTCGTCTGACATCTAAAACTTATTGAAGGGCATAACGTCATCATAGTCTCTAGTCCTTACAGGGGTTATCCACTTCTGGGGACAATGCTTTTTATCATTGCTTTAAAGCATGTACAATGTATTTTGGGCTAAAAATCATTTCCTCAATTTGGCTTTGTTAAAGATGTTGCACTGTTTTCCTTTTACAGACTCTTTGCTTCCCCACACATTTAACTTTGATGTTGTCTGTGGTCATAAATTAGCTGAGAGGTTCTCAGAAAAAGACAGATAAAAGAGTTACTAGCTCTCCCATTGGTCATTCAGCATGAGCTCACTGATGGATTCTCAGTTAACACATTCTGCAGCCGGTAATAGATTGTCATTGAGCACAAGAAACGGTTAAATAGATAACCACAGAGTATATACCCATTAATAAATCATTTTTATTCAATGTGACATGGTAAAGACAGAATAGAAAGAAACAAACTACTAGACAGTAGTAGATTGTGCATCACGGAAAATAAAGAAGGCAAACAGTGCAAAACTTTAAAGAAACCCTATTTAAAAAATATATTTTTACCTACGAATACATGTAATTAAGACAAATTGTCCCCAAAGGTGGCCAAGTCGGTTTCCTCTTTTGTCTTTTTATTTATATTTTTATTTTACAATTGTCCTCAACATAAATTACAGCCTTCCATATGCTGTTTGGTATAGGCTTATCTCAGAGCTGAAATGCATCACTCAGTGATTCATAACCTTTTCATGCAAAAAAAAAAGAACCTACCAGTATCTATCACTTTATTATGTGAATGTTCTTTGTAACTATTGAGCCTGATCAGGCAGCAGCCAATATGAATGCATTAGCAGTGATTTACACTGATGAGCCATCACTGAAAACTCTATTGGAATACTATGCAAGAGATAAGTCAACCTCTAGCTCTGCACACATTATAACATTGTATTGGTTTAAGCTAGGGGGTTCCATTATGACACGTCCCATCTTAGGGTACCGTCACACAGTGGCATTTTGATCGCTACAACGGCACGATCCGTGATGCTCCAGCATCGTAAAAATCTCGCTCCAGCGTCGTAGACTGCTGTCACACTTTGCAATGTACGACGCTGGAGCGATAATTTCATGACGTATGTGCGATGTAGAAGCCGTTGGTTACTATGCGCACATCGTATACAATATCGTGCACACCTTTGTTACACCATGCGATCATGCCGCCACAGCGGGACACTAGACGACGAAAGAAAGTTTCAAACGATCTGCTACGACGTACGATTCTCAGTGGGGTCCCTGATCGCAGGAGCGTGTCAGACTCAGCGAGATCGCTGGAACGTCACGGATATATCGCTGGAACGTCACGGATCGTGCCGTCGTAGCGATCAAAATGCCACTGTGTGACGGTACCCTTAGGCTACTTTCACACTAGCGTTGTTTTCAATACGTCGCAATGTGTCGTTTAGGGGAAAAAAAGCATCCTGCAAAGTTGTTTTCAGGATGCGTTTTTGCCCCATAGAGTAATATTACCGATGCATTGCGACGTATTGACACACGTCGAAACCGTCGTGCGACGGTTGCGCCGTGTTGTGGCGGACCGCCGGGAGAAAAAAACTCCGCCCCCACCTCCCCGCACCTCACAATGGGGCAGCGGATGCGCCGGAGAAATGCATCCGCTGCACCCGTTGTGCGGCGCAACAAACGCTAGCGTCGGAATCTCGGCCCGACGCAATGCGACAGGCCGAATCCGACGCTAGTGTGAAAGTAGCCTTACTTTCCTTCATTTTTTTCAAGTTTTACAAGTTTTTAACTTTTTAAAAGAATTCTGTCAGCAGGTTTTTGATACTTCAGCTGATCGTAGCATGATGTTGGTAAAGTGACCTTGAATCCAACATTGTATCACTTAGGTTACTGGGTGCAGCGTTCTGACACAGTTTTTAGATTTAGAAATGCACCAGAGCAGAGAAAGCTAACCTGCCCACACCAAAGCTTACCCCACCAAACCAGGCTTTGTATGTACAAAGATATAGACAGTGAGCAGCTTATCAAAGATGGGGCAGAGTCTGACCAGGGTTCACAGCTTCTGTAGTCCCAGCAATGATAATCACATGGTGATAAAACCTTCAGTCTAAAGGCCCCTTCACATTAAGCGACGCTGCAGCGATACCGACAACGATCCGGATCGCTGCAGCGTCGCTGTTTGGTCGCTGGAGAGCTGTCACACAGACCGCTCTCCAGCGACCAACGATGCCGGTAACCAGGGTAAACATCGGGTAACTAAGCGCAGGGCCGCGCTTAGTAACCCGATGTTTACCCTGGTTACCATCCTAAAAGTAAAAAAAAACAAACACTACATACTTACCTACAGCCGTCTGTCCTCCAGCGCTGTGCTCTGCACTCCTCCTGTACTGGCTGTGAGCACAGCGGGCGGAAAGCAGAGCGGTGACGTCACTGCTCTGCTTTCCGGCTGACCGACGCTCACAGCCAGTACAGGAGGAGTGCAGAGCACAGCGCTGGAGGACAGACAGCGGTAGGTAAGTATGTAGTGTTTGTTTTTTTTTACTTTTAGGATGGTAACCAGGGTAAACATCGGGTTACTAAGCGCGGCCCTGCGCTTAGTTACCCGATGTTTACCCTGGTTACCAGTGAAGACATCGCTGGATCGGTGTCACACACGCCGATCCAGCGATGTCAGCAGGAGTCCAGCGACGAAATAAAGTTCTGGACTTTATTCAGCGACCAACGATCTCCCAGCAGGGGCCTGATCGTTGGTCGCTGTCACACATAACGATTTCATTAACGATATCGTTGCTACGTCACAAAAAGCAACGATATCGTTAACAATATCGTTATGTGTGAAGGTACCTTAAGTAAAGAACAGCAATCAGCCGGACATGTTATACATTGTCAAATTCTGTATTTTAACCAATTCCTTTTCTGTCATCAGATTACATAGCAAAAACCTGCTGACAGATTCCCTTACATACTGAATATATACAGTATATATTGTTTGAAGGTCACTGGTAATTTTGTTTTTCCCATTATGCCAGAAGGGACGTGTTTGTTTATCTAATTTTGCACAGATTTATGCAGCACATTTTTTTTAATAAACCAGTTGATAACTTAAAAGGAAAGTGTTCCTGTGACTATCCCTTTAAGCAACTGAGTGAGCCGATAATATATATATATATATATATATATATATATATATATCCTGGTCTCAGTGTTTCTGTTCTAGCCTTGCCTTGATCTTGTTGTCCGCCCTCCAGGAGGCAGAATATCCTGGTCCCTGTGTCTTTGTTCTTGTACCTTGTCTTGTTCCATTACCTTGTATAAACTTTGTCCTACCTCTGTCTCCTTGTCTGTGGCTTCTTTCTCTGCTGTGTCTTTCCTTGTGTACTCTCTGTTATCTTATGCTCCGCACGCTTGCGGCTCTGCCTGCTCTGTACCTTTGTGACTTTGCCTGTGCTCCGCTCTCCTGCAACTATACCTCTGCTCCGCACTCCTGCGGTTCTGCTCCGTTCTACTCTGCGCCGCTCCTGCAGAAATCTCTTGCTGCAGCTTCTCTCCGCATTCCTTGCAGTTCTGTACTGCTCAGCTTCTGTTGCTGCTCTATCTCTTGTTGCTCTACCACTCCTATCCGCAGCCTTGCGGTTCTCTTCCTGTATGAACAGGCCCCAACCTGTTCCTACATACTCCTTTCCTTCCGGCTTGCTTCCGTATCTGCATCTCTTGTGTGAACAGGTCCCTACTTGCTCCTTCTTACACCACATCTGCCAGCCTTGGGTCTCTGCCGTTCCTGTCAGCCCTGTGCCGTTCCTACCAGCCTTGTGTCTCTGCCATTCCTGCCAGCCCTGTGTCTCTGCTGTTCCTGCCAGCCCTGTGTCTCTGCCGTTCCTGCCAGCCCTGTGTCTCTGCTGTTCCTGCCAGCCCTGTGTCTCTGCCGTTCCTGCCAGCCCTGTGTCTCTGCTGTTCCTGCCAGCCCTGTGTCTCTGCCATGCCAGCCTACTCATCTGAGTTTCATCCGTACTCATTTCCTAGTCCTGCCTGATGCCTGCACCTATCCTAGTGTTCCTGTTCTCCAAGTGGGATCAGCAGCCACAGCCAGACACCACCCTGGAGTAGCACCTGGCAGCTTCCTGCCGCACAAGTCTGACCTCACCATCAGAGGCTCCAGCAAAAAGCAACACAACTGCCGGGTAGTCTGGTTCGGGGCACAGTGGGTCCACAAACCCCCTGGCTCACGCCCACCAGACAGGGCATGAGCGTGACAATCATCCCAATTTATATTTACCAACTTTTCAGTATCTACATGTATGGCACAAGTCTGGCACGGGTTTAAGGATCAAGCTTAAGAGCTAAGTATAAGGCTATAGGCAAAATTCATTGCGAAATGTCTGTGTATTCTCTTATTTTTTATTGGGATGCAACGCACACCCATAAATTTTCATTAATACACATATCTGTGAAAATCAAAGATCCAAGAGTAAGATCCATGATATTCCGAGCAGCTCCTATTCTGTTTGTAGATCATACCACAAAAATGCTTCCGATTAGTTTCCGTTATGTTTCCGTGCCTTACAGATCTGCTGCTTAGTGATCAATATTCAAAACTTTCTAAAAATCTTTTTTGTTTGATTGAAAACAAACATACAATGGGGAAAATAACTATTTGATACACTGCTGAATTTGCAAGTTTTCCCACCTACAAAGAATGGAGAGGTCTGTAATTTTTACCGTAGGTACACTTCAACTGTGAGAGACAGAATCTAAAAAACAAAAATCCAGAAAATCACCTTGTATGATTTTTACATAATTAGTTGGCATTTTATTACATGAAATAAATATTTGATACAATAGAAAAACAATTTGCAATTATAGAGGTCAGACGTTTCCTGTAGTTCTTCACCAAGTTTGCACACACTGCCGCAGGAATTTTGGCCACCTCCTCCATGCAGGTCCAGATCTTTCAGGTTTTGGAGCTGTTGCTGGACAACAATAAGTTTCAGCTCCCTCCAGAGATTTTCTATTGGGTTCAGGTCTCAAGATTGTCCAGTCCACTTCAAGACCTTGAAATGCTTCTTCTGGAGCCACTCCATAGTTGCCCTGGCTGTGGTTTCAGGTCATTGTCTTGCTGAAAGATCCAGCCACGCCCCATCTTCAATGCTCTTACTTAGGGAAGTAGGTTGTTGACCAAAATCTCATGAACATGACCCCATCCATCCTTCCTTCAATACGGTGCAGTCATTCTGTCCCCTTTTCAGAAAATCACCCCTAAAGTATGATGTTTCCCCCACCATGCCTAATGGTTGGGAAGGCGTTCTTGGGGTTGTACTCTTTCTTCCTCCAAACATGGCGAGTGGAGTTGATATCAAAAAGTTCTATTTTGGTCTCATTTAGCCACATGACCTTCTCCCATGCCTCCTCTGGATCGTCCAGATGGTCATTGGTAGGTCTACAATTTTGTCACGGTGTCCTTAGACAGCTCTTTTGTCTTGGCCATGGTGCAGAGGTTGGACTGTGATTGATTGAGTGTGTGGACAGGTGTCTTTTATACAGGTATCGAGTTCAAACAGGTGCAATAAATACAGGTAATGAGTCCAGTGTAGGAGGGCTTTTTAAAGAAAAACTAACAGGTCTGTGAGAGCCAGAATTATTGCTGGTTGGTAGGTGACCAATTACTATAAAATGCAATTTAATTATTTAAAAATCATTCAATGTGATTTTCTGGTTTTGATTTTTAGATTCTGTCTCTCACAGTTGAAGTGTACCAACGATAAAAATTACAGACCTCTCCATTCTTTGTAGGTGGGAAAACTTGCAAAAAAGGCAGTGTAGCAAATACTTATTTTCCCCATTGTATCTCTTAAGTGAAAAAAAAGAGGGAAAAAAAACAGATGCAACTAGCATGACATCTGAGAAAATAAAAGGCAGTTTCTCAGGGATGGTAAAAATCACAAGGATGTGTGAATGTATCCAAAAACAGCCGGCACCTTCATCTAACAGCAGCAGTAGGAGGTAGGTCGCATGGCTGCTGTTTAGCTACATAAATGCTCCTATCAATATTAGTGATCAATGAATTCTGATGAGCTGCCATCTCAGCTTCAAGCCCCCATTAATGCCATCTTTATACTCCTGTAAAGCTCAGTTTGGGGATGGCCCTCATTTCATAGGAAATTGTAAATTTCACTATTACTGAAATACTGAAGTATTGCAGTATATAGTTCAAGCGATCACATTATTACAGGATCAAGTTCCATAGGGGAACTAAAAAATAAAGCAATTAAAAAGTAACAAAAATATTTTTCCAATAAAACAATAATATTATAAATAACAGCATAAAAACATAATTGTTATCACCACATATGCGAAAGTCTGACCTTTCAAAATCTAAAATAATTTAGCCTGTATGGAAAACGTAAAGCAAAAAAAAAAGAATCGAAATGCTAAAATTGCTATTGCATCTCCCCAAAACATGCAGTAAATAGCAATCAAAACATCATATGTATCACAAAATGATACCAATGAAAACTTCAGGTTGCCTTGCTAGAAAATATGCCCTCGCACAGCTCCATTGACGTAAAAAAGTTTTTAAAAATGACGGCTCTTAAAAAATGGCAGCATAAACAAAGTTTTTTTCCAAAGTTCAGAATTTTTTTAACTACTAAAATGTAAAAAATATTGTGACACGTTGGAAACCCACAATCACTGAAATTCACGCCTGAATTAAAGTGGATGTACAGCAGCGATTGAAGGTCCCAGGTCATTTTTACTGGACACTGAACTCCATAAGAACAAAGCCTTCACAAACAATGGCAGGTTTGTTGTTTTTCCTTCTCATTCACACACTTGGAGTCTTTCTTGTTGTTCAGTATATTGAACAATAAAATAAATGGTGTCATACAAAACTACAGCTCATCTTGTAATGGAAAAATAAAGTCACGAGTTTTGGAAGAGGATGGAAACGAATGAACAAAAGTTTGAAAAGATAAGTTGGCCACGGCGTGAAAGAGTTAAAGCCTGTAGGCAGGTTGGCATAAAAATTGGGAGCTTTGCTCATATATGTTGTCAATGCACCACAATGTTGTGAAATTCACTTTAGTTCATTTTTACATGGTTAAAAGATACATGGTAGCAACCTCTAATGGATGATATTAGGATAAATTTCCTCCCCCAGGTTTACTATAAAACCTAATGACTTATAAATAAATATAACTGTACAGGTATAAGGAAGATTAGAACAAACACAGCTATAGATATTGCCACAATAGAAGCACAGGCTCGGAGTGGCCCACAGGAAAACTGGAGAATCTCCTGGTGGGCCCCCAGGCTCGGACTGGCCCACGGGAAAACTGGAAAATCTCCTGGTGGGCCCCCAGGCTCGGACTGGCCCACAGGAAGACTGGAGAATCTCCTGGTGGGCCCCCAGGGTTGGACTGGCCCGCAGGAAAACTGGAGAATCTCCTGGTGGGCCCCCAGGGTTGGACTGGCTCACAGGAAGACTGGAGAATCTCCTGGTGGGCCCCCCACATAAGCAGCGCTTGGCACAGTACTCTTCATGCATTATACAAGGGCAACGTACAGCGTCTCATTTCTTTAATAAACTACCAATATGATTATTTCCTGAAAGCATAAACTCAAATTGCATAACAGGGCAGCAAACCACATGATATCCTCCATCGCTGGCCAATAATATTTGCATGTAGCTGAAAAGTGGGCTATTAGAATAAATGTTACTGGTGGCCATTGGAAGCCCTGTCCAATACTTTAGCAACATAATGTAATGCAGGGAATACAATAACTATAGTTATTACCTGTAAGATAGTTTTCTGCACATTTCAGTTTGTTTTTGTCTCTTTGGTAAGAAGACTAATCAGATATGCCGCTTCCATCTATTTTGATGAGATTGGATAAATTACGGATTCTGCATTCAGAATAAGGTTTAGATTGTCAGGTCAGTAAGTCAAGTCCAATTTATAGAAGCCATCCAGGGTTATTAGGAAATGCTATTTTATTGGCTGGTCAGACTGATTCAATTTCTTCTCTCATTTCCATGTAATTTTGCTCTTGTCAGAATAGAATAAAATGTGGACATTTGTGTGATTGCAATCATACAGTGAAGGAAATAAGTATTTGATCCCTTGCTGATGTTGTAATTTTGCCCACTGACAAAGACATGAACAGTCTATAATTTTAAGGGTAGGTTATTTTTTAACATTGAGAGACAGAATATCAAAAATAAAATCCAGTGAATCACATTGTATAAATTATATACATTTATTTGCATTTTGCAGAGAGAAATAAGTATTTGATCCCCCACCAACCATTAAGAGTTCTGGCTCCTACAGACTAGTTAGACGCTCCTAACCAACTTGTTATCTGCATTAAAGACAGCTGTCTTACATAGTCACCTTTATAAAAGTCTCCTGTCCACAGACTCAATGAATCAGTCAGACTCTAACCTCTACAACATGGGCAAGACCAAAGAGCTTACAATGTTACAATCTATTATCAAAAAGACAGTATTTTTTTACTCCATTTTTCTAATTATATATAATGTTGGGAGTTTCTGTCATGATCTAGATCGGTTATTTTGTTGCTCTGATCTATATAACTAAAAACCATAAGTAAGATGCTGCATGAGAAGGAGACAACTGTTGGTGCAATAGTAAGAAAATGGAAGAAATACAAAATGACTGTCAATCGACATCGATCTGGGTTACCATGCAAAATCTCACCTCTTGGGGTATCCTTGATCATGAGGAAGGTGAGAGGTCAGCCTAAAACTACACGGGGGGAAATTGTTAATGATCTCAAGGCAGCTGGGACCACAGTCATCAAGAAAACCATTGGTAACACATTGTGCCTTTAAAGGTTTAAAATCCTGCCGTGCCCACAAGGTCCCCCTTCTCAAGAAGGCACATGTGCAGGCCCGTCTGAAGTTTGCCAATGAACATCTTGATGATTCTGTGAGTGATTAGGAGAAGGTGCTGTGGTCAGATGAGACAAAAATTGAGGTCTTTAGCATTAACTAAACTCGCCGTGTTTGGAGGAAAAGAAATGCTGCCTATGACCCAAAGAATACTGGCCCCACTGTCAAGCATGGTGGTGCTTGGAGCTGTTTCTCTGCTAAGGGCACAGGACTACTTCATCGCATCAATGGGAGAATGGATGGAGCCATGTACCAAAAAATCCTGAGTGAGAACCTCCTTCCCTCTGCCAGGACATTAAAAATAGGTTGTGGCTGGGTCTGTCAGTGAGACAATGACTCAAAACCTACAAGCAAGGCAACAAAGGAGTGTCTGAAAAAGAAGTACATTAAGGTCATGGAGTGGCCTAGCCAGTCTCCAGACCTTAGTCCCATAGAAAACTTATGGAGGGAGTTTAAGCTCCGAGTTGCCAAGCGACAGTCTCAAAATCTTAATGATTTAGTGATGATCTGCAAAGAGGAGTGGACCAAAATTCCTCCTGACATGTGTGCAAACCTCATCATCAACTACAAAAAGCGTCTGACTGCTGTGCTTGCCAACAAGGGTTTTGCCACCAAGTATTAAGTCTTGATTGCCTGAGGGATCAAATACTTATTTCTCACTGCAAAATGCAAATAAATTTTATACAATGTGATTTTCTGGATTTTCTGGATTTTATTTTTTATATTCTATCTCTCAATGCTAAAATTAATCTACCATTAAAATTATAGACTGTTCATGTCTTTGTCAGTGGGCAAACTTACAAAACTTACAAAATCAGCAAAGGATCAAATACTTATTTCCCCACTGTAGATGCAGCAAGTGATTACAGGAAGTGGGGGCAGGTACTTGTCCCTCTGCTCCCACTCTCCTGTCTGTAAAAAGCATAGAGGGGTGGGCTTTCAGCTCACAGTAGGCAAGTGATTGATCAATGTAAGGAGCAATAGAAGCTAAGAAGTAAGGGAGAGGAAGTACTAAAGACCTATAATGCTAGTATAATGCTCTTGGAAAGAAACCGCCCACTAAAAAAGAGTGTATGGCAAATTACAAAGCATGAGAATTAGGACTGTTAATTTTGGAAATATTAAATTAGTATGAGTACCAAAGCCAGTGTCAATTTGTTATAGGGGGCTGAGGCTCAGGTAGCTGTGCCTTAAAGAGCCGAATAACAGACCATACTGAAGTCAGTGCTATCTCTACTGGATCCCTTATGTCACTGCATTCTAGAATATGATGTGAAATATTCATTCATTTGCATCATGTTCCATTTTTTCATATAATCTGAACTTTGGGTAAAATAAAACCTTTATACAACTGAATTTTCATGTATGCCCCATTGAAATACATGATGGATCCTTGATGATCTGTTAGAAGGGATTTTAGTCACAGATATTAATTGAGAAGTTACACTTGGATCTTTCCACAACTTCTGGTAGACTACCCCAGAGAAAAGTCTTGTCATGGTACTGTTGCAGGATTTTTTTGGGAAAGGGGCTCCTTCCGTTTCTCTCACACTAGGGGGTGCCTTAGTCTATCCCTGTCCCCCAAATTACCAAATAGCAGCTAGACTCTGAATGGTATAAGAACCAAATATTTCCTTAGCAAAACAGCGGGTTCCTAAGTTTATGATAAAACTTAACTTTTATTGAATACTCATAAAAAGAAAAGAAAAAAAAGAGAAAGTGCCAAACACAATTGTGCTAAAAGGTGCTAGGTGCAAACAAACAAACACAAAGTACGCTAAAAAGATGTTGACCTAATCCGTAAGCTCTATATGTCCCTCGATCTGTGGCGGTATAAAGTTGTAATGTGGTGATGTTACCTGCACATATAAATTCTTGGGACTCGGGAGTCATATATGGCTCCGTTTAATTATACTAAGATACAGTAGCCCAGGATGTAACGTCCTACCAAAAGTCTGTATCTGTTTGAGCGTGAGACGCTCAGTGCACATTACTCCTGAGGGGGCGGTACAGAGTCGGGAGTGTCCGCCCACCGGACATGACGTTACGGCATGATCTGCCGGTGTCTAGGTGTCCGGAAGTAATGTGCGCACCATAATCTAAGGTGCACACACTGGAATAGACCGGAAGTTCGCCACCCGGCATCCGGAAGCACATGGCTAGAGACGCCGGTGAATAAAACATAAAAGGACGGCTGGATGCATGCCGCGCTAGCACAATGCTCACTTGTGACTCATGAAGGTGACACTATCCCCTGATGATTCGGATTAGTATGAAACGCGTTGGGAGGCACTATTCATTGAGATGGACCTGTAAGAGATAATGCGGACACAGTTTCTAAAGATAAACCGCTAAGAAGGTCCATTTTCTGACTCAGGCCACACCGGATCAGGCAGATGATCGGTAGAAGGCAGATGAGTATAATATGATGGAATGTTTATTTCTAAATATGCATGTGACAGCAGGTATTAAGATATGTACCCTTTAGGATCTGAGGACAAAAGGAGTACCTAGGTTTATTTTGGGCTGCACGGTTGCCATATGCCAATTTGAGAAGTTTTTCTTTCTCTGTATGAGCATGCTGCTATTAAATAATATTGCCGCCGCCATTAAGGTCAACAAAAGGATTATGACCACTATTTAGAAGTGTTGGTTGAGGATTTACCCCCACTTGATTCGGTCATACCTGCTATGATATAAAGTTTGTTTGACCTGTTTGTGCTTACATGAATACACAATGGATATATTATATCTGTGAAAACTAGGGCTGTGGACCCTGTTAATTGTGTAGTGAGTTATCCAGGAGTGTGGTATTGGAGTATACTAATAACCGAAAAACAATATTGTAGCGGTTATAATTCCCTGGCGGTGATATCTTTTTAGCGTACTTTGTGTTTGTTTGTTTGCACCTAGCACCTTTTAGCACAATTGTGTTTGGCACTTTCTCTTTTTTTTTCTTTTCTTTTTATGAGTATTCAATAAAAGTTAAGTTTTATCATAAACTTAGGAACCCGCTGTTTTGCCCCTAAATTACCCCAAAAGGTGGAGATGCCGGGGTCACATGCCTTGCCATACCCCTGACCTACCCGTATCTGTTCCCTCCCCCACCCAGGATGGTATGAGGCCAAAGTGTATAGGATTACACTAATCAGATAGACAAAGGAAGACAGATAGGGATGAAAGCAAACTGCAATCTTACAAAACACACTCATCTATAAACAGAGTGGAACATAGGAGAGGGTAAAGGTACCTTCACACATAACGATATCGTTAACGATATTGTTGCTTTTTGTGACGTAGCAACGATATCGTTAAGGAAATCGTTATGTGTGACAGCGACCAACGATCAGGCCCCTGCTGGGAGATCGTTGGTCGCTGAGGAAAGTCCAGAACTTTATTTCGTCGCTGGACTTCCCGCTGACATCGCTGGATCGGTGTGTGTGACACCGATCCAGCGATGTCTTCACTGGGAACCAGGGTAAACATCGGGTTACTAAGCGCAGGGCCGCGCTTAGTAACCCGATGTTTACCCTGGTTACCAGCGTAAAAGTAAAAAAAACAAACACTACATACTTACCTACCGCTGTCTGTCCCCGGCGCTCTGCTTCTCTGCACTCCTCCTGCACTGGCTGTGAGCATCGGTCAGCCGGAAAGCAGAGCGGTGACGTCACCGCTCTGCTTTCCGGCCGCTGTGCTCACAGCCAGTGCAGGAGGAGTGCAGAGAAGCAGAGCGCCGGGGACAGACAGCGGTAGGTAAGTATGTAGTGTTTGTTTTTTTTACTTTTACGCTGGTAACCAGGGTAAACATCGGGTTACTAAGCGCGGCCCTGCGCTTAGTAACCCGATGTTTACCCTGGTTACCCGGGGACTTCGGGATCGTTGGTCGCTGGAGAGCTGTCTGTGTGACAGCTCTCCAGCGACCAAACAGCGACGCTGCAGCAATCGACATCGTTGTCGGTATCGCTGCAGCGTCGCTGAGTGTGAAGGGGCCTTAAGATAGATGAAACCAAATACGAGAGGATGAGGATGAACATGTAAACAAATTCCAAGCAGAAATTGCCAGAAGAACTCTCCAAACACCAGCTCTAAACACCAAACAGCTCATTTAACTCCAAACCAGGCAGAATGAACTATCACTGGCAATTCCCAAATGCCAGTGGCAAGCATATATACCAGAGGGGAATGTCCAACACAGAACAGCTGAGGCAATCCATGATGGAGAGTTTCAGGAGATAAACTGAACTGATTAACACTAGCAATGCCAGAGCAAAAAAAAACTTGCACTGTTTAGGATGAAGCACTTCTAACCAGTGCAGGAGTTCAGGTAACCAGAAGCTGCAAAATCCTCTCCCCCCTCTGTCGCAGTATCCCCACGACTGGTGGAATTTATTATCAAAATAGTGACAACTAACAACTCTATGTTATTTACATGTACTAACAATGTTTATTTACTTACTGTAGGGTGTTTGCTCATTTTGGTTTTATCTTAGGTTCCATCTGTTATTGCCCACAGTGTGAATGCACCTCTGAACATTGTACTTATACCAACATGTGTTTCAGTTAATTTATTTGGTTTTACCAAAGAGAGGTGCACAACCAAAAGCACCAACTTCCTTCCCATTAATACATGAACAGTCGGCTGAGCTGTACAGGAATGTCTACGCGTGAGTCAGGAGAGACAGATGGGTCGTTTGGCGGACACCTACCTACGGTTTATGGGCACCTGGAGCTGCTGTGTTACTATATGTTAGTAGATGGTGTCGATCACTGTGATCACTACATTGCTGTCAGTTCTCTCTGTATCTTTATCCAGGTGCAAATTAATGTAATCAATTCAGGATTATGTAAATACACTACAGGGAACAGTAATGAGCAACTCCAAAGATTGTATTATAAATGTTTCTCATAAAATTTATGCAAATTAGTTCTCCTCCAAAAGTGAAACATTGGGGAGATATTAAGAGAAGTATTTTGCTCAGTAATTTCCCATCCACCTCCAAATAACAAGAGCTGCTTGGACAAGACAGAGGATCCCTCATCCACCATCATGTTAGGTTATAGGAGGAACATGAAGGACGTGTATCTTCTTTCAACCTCAAAACCAACACTATAATACCAGGGATGGTAAAGGGAATGTGCCATCAGAAAATTACTAAATGCAAAGCAGGTTCTTATGTTAAAGGGAACCTGTCACCTTGAAAGTGCAGTCCAATCTGCAGGCGCGATGTTATAGCACAGGAGGAGCTGCGCAGATCGATATATAGCGAGAAAATATCTAGTAAACCCTGTGTTGTCATCATTTAATTTTCTTCTCTTCCTGGGATTTTCGGTCCAGTGAGCGATCCTATCAGTGACTGACAGCTTTCTTTGTAGAGCACACACAGAGATAGCATCTATTTTTCTTTCAAGTAGAAAGCAAAAAAACATTATAAAAATTATTTAAAACACATTTAACAATCAAAAAAACCTGATTTAAACAGCAGGTCATGTGGAACGGAGCCCCCCCGCAGGCTAAGTGATGAAAGGCAAATACAACTGTCAGAGATTGACAGTGACATTTAAGGAGTTAACAGCAGTGGGCGAAGCTCCATTCATGGCTGTTAGTGGCTGATGCTTTCTGATGACACATTGCCTTTAATATACACCCTTTAATTTCCCTAATTTGCCAGGAATGTTATCATTTACCTTTTCATAACCATAGACTACCAGGGATGCAAACCATAAATTTCTTCACTGACCTAGATCACAAAGAATATTAACCCTAAACCCTTCACTACCTACCAAATGACAATAAAACTATAAAATGAGTCTCCACTATAAAAAAAATCTAAATATCCTTGTGACGTGTAAGCAGTAAAAAAGTTCCAAAATTTGTCAAATGGCATACGCACAAATTTTAGCACCTTTTTGCCTTTTGCTTAAAATAGTAAGTGAAATAGAATTTTAGACAGCCTAAAAGATGCAGCAAATATAATTAGACGCAAAGGATAAAAAGAGCACCACCGTATAAAGAGATCGACCTATAGCATACCAAAAAACTGAGGAAAGAAATCTAGGAGACAAGAGAGCGCAATAGGGTCTTATCCAATGGTAATGGAAAATTTAGAAAAGTGAGGTCACTCACCTGGAGAAGTTGCAATATAGCAACATTTGGTAGTCACATAATACAGCTGCTGCAGCACACCGGTCGCAAATGGACCCAGGCAAAGTAGAGAGCAGGATGAAGGTGTCGTTCAATGCACTGCTGATAAAAGCTTGGTAATGGGATAAAATCAAGAGACTTTTATTGACCTATACAATAAAACTCTCTTGAAATAATATAATAAATACACCGGCGCTCCGAATGATAATGGGTGTAGGAGTAAAGGGAAGCTGCAGGTGCCTAGACGGCTACTGCGCCAAGCCTGTCATGTATATGCAGAGGAGTAAAACTAAAAGTTAGGCCACCGCGCTACCTATCTCCTAGATAATAAATATAATGAACTAAAAAGTACCCACAAAAGGGTTAACATAAAGCACTTACTGAGTGGTTAAAGTGCCAGGACTTGGACTGCGGAAGCTTGATGGAGCGCTGAAGTGATGAAGACAGACGCTCCTCCGTAAGTCCGAGGTGAGTCCGAGGTACGGAGGTCCGGACGGCAGCGTGAAGCGACAGGCCCGAGGGGAGCGTCCTCCCTATTGGCGCCTGGCTGCCACGCGCACGCCGAGAAAGTAGACAAGCGGCGTCCTGGCCAGGGGCACCGCTACACTGCGACAGGGAATAGGGGGGCGTGGTCTGGGTGACGTCACCCGGAGCTACAAGAAAATGGAGCAGGAGACAAGTGCCGAACAGGGCCTCTATTGCCTACGCGTTTCGAAGGTCACCGGACCTTCTTCGTCAGGGCTAGAGGTCCCTGGCTGTCTGCTGCTCTATATAGGATATCAAAGCGCCGCCCACTATACAAAAAACTAAATGCATGTATGTGCATGAGAGTGTCGCTAGGCTACAGGAAGAGGCTGTAGACTTATAAGTCCATGGACCTGATGGCATACCTCAGAATAATAGGTGATCTATGTTACTATGTACTAATGTTAAAAAATTTTTATTGTTAAATAAATACATTAAAAAATACATTAAGAAATCTATATTTGAGAGAGACAATTATTATAAAAATATATAAAAGAAGAAGGGGGGAATTTTTATATATAATTTGTTAAAAAAGGGGGGGGAAGAGAAAAAAAACAAGAATACTGATAAAAAGTCATACTTAAGTAGATAACTATTTAAAAGCATAAAGCTCCAATTCATGATTAAGACCCTTAGGGGCCAGGCTATCCAGCATAAAAATCCACCTAGATTCGGTGCGTGACATTAGTTTTATGTAGTCCCCTCCCCTCCAGTTTTTTGGAACTACTTGGATGCTGCAAAATATTAATCCCTTAGTGGATCTACCGTGGTATTCCCTAAAATGCCTGGAAAGGGGGTGGCCAATGAAGCCTTTTTCTATATTATTAAAATGTTCTTTCAAGCGGTCCCTCAATTTACGTTTAGTGCGACCCACGTAAATTTTACCACAGGGGCATTTGATTAAGTAAATAACTCCTGACGACCAGCATGAAATTTGGTCTTTAATAGTAAATTCCTCAGTGGCGTTAGAGTTAAAAAATTTAAGCTGTTTTATTTTTTTAAAATTTGTACGCACACAACAGGAACAAGTGCCGCAAGGTACAAAGCCTGGATTTTTTGAGGATATACTCTTGGCAGGACCCTTGTTGGTATTTGGATCTATAATGTTACCTATTGTTTGTGATTTTCTAAAAACAAATTTGGGTCGTTTTGGTAGCAGTTCCCCTATTACTTTGTCCATCTGGAGGATTGACCAGTGTTTATAGATGATTTTAGTAAACTGTTTGTATCCATAATGGAACTGCCTAATAATAGGTAACTGATGAATTTGTGTAGGGATATCAGTTGGAGTAAATTTATCCCTAGTTGTTCTCTGTACTAGGGTATCCCTCGATGTTTCATAGACCTCCTGTTTAGCCACATCTAGTAGGTCTTTGGGGTATCCTTTTTCCAGAAATTTCTTGGTAAGTTGTTCTGCTTCTATTATATAGTCTCGTTTTTTAGTGCAATTACGTCTTACCCGGGTAAATTGGCTTTTGGGGATATTAGTCAACCAAATCGGTAGATGACAGCTATTAATATCAATAAATCCATTAGAGTCTACTGGTTTATGGTGGCATTTAGTTAGTATCCGATTATTTTCAATAAAGATGTTTAGGTCTAAAAAATGTATTTCCGATTTGCTGGTAGTGGCCGTAAATTCCAACCCAAAGTCATTAGAATTGAGATTGGCAATAAATACATCTAATTCTCTTTGGGGGCCATTCCAGATGAATAGTATATCATCGATAAAACGCCTCCACATAATCAAGCCAGTATTGGGGCTTTTTGTGAGCGAAATATGTAGCTCCTCCCACTTGGCTACATAGATGTTTGGTAGCTGGGAGCGAAACAAGTGCCCATAGCCGTGCCCCGTGTTTGGAGGTAAAATTGGCCATCATGGGTGAAATAATTATGTTCCAAAATAAATAAAATACTTTCCACAATGAACTGGATCTGTGGTTTCTTGTGGGTGGCCAGTTTATTAAGGTAGTGTTCTGCCGCTTCACATCCTTTTGAATGGTCTATTACTGTATACAGAGATTTTATGTCTAATGTCCCCAGTGTGAAGCCACTTTCCCATTCGATTTTTTCCAATATTTGGAGCACTTGACTAGTATCTTTAAGATATGCGGGGATAATAGGCATGCATTTTTGAAGGTGTGTGTCTATGTAGCGTGACAGATTAGCTGTCAGGCAATTGATCCCCGAAATAATAGGCCTCCCAGGTGGGCGCATTGCATCTTTATGGACTTTAGGGAGGCAGTAGAACACTGCCACACTGGGGGTTTTGTTCATGATGAATAAAGATTCTTTTTTATTTACAATACCTGAAGATTTACCTCGTGATATTAAAATATTCAAATTTTTGGTATACCGTTCAGTAGGGTCACTATTTAATTTCCTATAGGTAGTCTCATCATTCAGGAGTCTATCAGATTCCTCCTGATATGTGGTTTTATTGAGGATAACAATCCCACCCCCTTTATCCGCTGGACGTATAATAATACCATGGTTTACTTGAAGGTCCAGTAGTGCCTTCCGTTCAAAGTTATTTAAATTTTGGGATATATATTTGGGATTCTTTCTCCTCATTTTCCTAATATCCTGTGTGACCGCAGTTTCAAAAGACCGAAAGGCATTTGAGTATTCTTGTACGGGATGAAATGTAGAGGGATTAGATAGCGAAGTCTGTATGTACTCATGAGAAACAGGATTAGGGACTTGTGGTGCTTTTTTGAGGAAATATTTCTTAATGGCCAAACTGCGCAAAAACTGCTTCATACTGATGAAAAGGTTAAAAGGATTTGCTGTTGTGGTTGGTGCGAATTTCAGTCCCTTTTGTAAGAGGGACTTTTCGTTATCCGAAAGTACATGCGAACTCAGGTTAAATATTTTTTGGGTGGAGGGGAGGGAATTTTTTATTTTCTTTTTGGAGAGTTTCCCCCCCCTCCTACCTCTTTTGGTTTTAGAGTATGTGACCGAAAAAAATCCCGAGTGATTTTAGTCTGTGTTTTAAATCCTCTACCTCTGTTTGGTATAAGGCTGGAGATTTTTTTGGGGTTATTTTTAATTTTATTATTCTTATTAGTAACCCCTTCTGGTCTTTTTTGTTGTCGTTTTTGAGTAATGGGGGTATTAGTGCCATATTTTACTTCCATCAATCTTTTATTTTTATCTGAATAGCCATTATGGGTTCCTAGATTAGGTGCCATACTTGCGCTCTGGCTTGATCCAGGTAATTCATTGCTCCTAAAGGTGTCATCCGTATCATCAATTAGAGATAGTGGGGCATAATAGTTGGAGGTGGAAGCAATAGGAGACTCTTGTAGTTCTAATGATGGCCCTGAATGTTCGTGGGTACTAAAATCAAATGATACGTTGGCTGCTTCTGAATTAACAGACGGTCTAATATTAACCTGATTCCTATTACCAATGGAAACAGGTGTATACTGGGTGGAATTTGTGTTAGTATAAGTTGAAAAAATTTCCGAACGATCTAGCGTATTGTGTGTTGGAGTTTCATTGTATTCATCTAGGACTACGAGGTCCATAGAAGCTTGATGTATACTAGCAGAAGGCGAATGCGTTTCTCGGCAGTACGCCATATTATCAGAGAGTGCATTAGGCACCCTATCTCTGTGAAATTTCCTCACTTTTTTGGCTATGATTTCTTTCTCTTTTTCTTTTAATCTGATCAGTATGCTATCAGTGAGAGTTTGGAAGTCAGCCAAGTTTTCATATTCATCGAGCTGTTCAAAAAGCGCAATAATTTGTTGGCTCGTATGATTCAATTTTATCCTCCGTTTGTCTATGATAAATTGCAAAGTTTGCTTTGAAAAATTATTGAACATATCATCCCAGTCTTGCTGTATTTGGGGGTCCCCGAAGTCCCCTGCTAGGGATTTATAAATCACTAATCCCTTCGGAATAATGTTAGTCTGTACATATTTCTCAAGTGTGGCCACCTCCCATATGTCCCTCATTTCCGTAATTAAAAGTTTCTCTAATGTTTTCAATAATTGTCTTGCTTGTTCATCCATAGGGGGAGGGGAAATGTTAAAAGAAAATTGTTTGTTAACAAGGGTTAAACGATAATCCCTATCATGTCTCAATGCCCTAAACGCCATTGAAGCTGCCTAGGTGTATGTGCACAGAAAGAGCTAAAAGAAATAATATAATAAATACACCGGCGCTCCGAATGATAGTGG
The DNA here is from genome assembly GCF_032444005.1 of Ranitomeya imitator. NCBI lineage: Eukaryota > Metazoa > Chordata > Amphibia > Anura > Dendrobatidae > Ranitomeya > Ranitomeya imitator. The sequence goes on from NC_091286.1 coordinate 597,354,128, forward strand.
GTGTAGGAGTAAAGGGAAGCTGCAGGTGCCTAGACGGCTACTGCGCCAAGCCTGTCATGTATATGCAGAGGAGTAAAACTAAAAGTTAGGCCACCGTGCTACCTATCTCCTAGATAATAAATATAATGAACTAAAAAGTACCCACAAAAGGGTTAACATAAAGCACTTACTGAGTGGTTAAAGTGCCAGGACTTGGACTGCGGAAGCTTGATGGAGCGCTGAAGTGATGAAGACAGACGCTCCTCCGTAAGTCCGAGGTGAGTCCGAGGTACGGAGGTCCGGACGGCAGCGTGAAGCGACAGGCCCGAGGGGAGCGTCCTCCCTATTGGCGCCTGGCTGCCACGCGCACGCCGAGAAAGTAGACAAGCGGCGTCCTGGCCAGGGGCGCCGCTACACTGCGACAGGGAATAGGGGGGCGTGGTCTGGGTGACGTCACCCGGAGCTACAAGAAAATGGAGCAGGAGACAAGTGCCGAACAGGGCCTCTATTGCCTACGCGTTTCGAAGGTCACCGGACCTTCTTCGTCAGGGCTAGAGGTCCCTGGCTGTCTGCTGCTCTATATAGGATATAAAAGCGCCGCCCACTATACAAAAAACTAAATGCATGTATGTGCATGAGAGTGTCGCTAGGCTACAGGAAGAGGCTGTAGACTTATAAGTCCATGGACCTGATGGCATACCTCAGAATAATAGGTGATCTATGCTACTATGTACTAATGTTAAAAAAAATTTATTGTTAAATAAATACATTAAAAAATACATTAAGAAATCTATATTTGAGAGAGACAATTATTATAAAAATATATAAAAGAAGAAGGGGGGAATTTTTATATATAATTTGTTAAAAAAAGGGGGGGAAGAGAAAAAAAACAAGAATACTGATAAAAAGTCATACTTAAGTAGATAACTATTTAAAAGCATAAAGCTCCAATTCATGATTAAGACCCTTAGGGGCCAGGCTATCCCGTCATCAAGCTTTTATCAGCAGCGCATTGAACGACACCTCCATCCTGCTCTTTACTATTCCAAAAAACTGAAAATACCAAATGAAGTGAAAAAAAGAATAATGCAGAGAAAAGGAGATCATAAGAGTTAATATTTGTTAAACATAGAAGCTAAATCAAAATACATTGAAAACACTTCCCCCTGAAGAAGCCACACTATTACTGGCGAAACTCATGGGGTTTATCCATCCCCATCTGGGAACTTTTCTGCATACAGGTTTCCATAGCATGTTCTGACCTACTGTTTATTGCTTTTTTCCTTGGTTGTGCTAGCATTATTTTTGGTATGTGCTTCTGTCTCCTAAGATGTGCATTTCAAATTGGTCTGTGGAGCGATTGGTGGGGGTCTCAGGACTGCGTCTCCCACCGATCTTCTCAAAATTAATTGGTCTAAAACATTAAAAATTCTCCCAAAAGTTTAGTTACTCTTTCACACTTGCGAGCTCAATGCAAGTCTCTCGCATCAAGTCATGGCACTGCCGCCGATGTTTGCAACTGTTTAAACATCATTATTCTTTGCAACACATAAGCCTGTGTAAACGTGCTGCTAAGAACAATGCTATTCTTAAATGCAAAGGACGATCATTTTACTGATCGTTCTGTGCACATAAAAGTGTGGTCTCAGATTATCTAAACAGATTATTAGATGTTTCCACATTCCTGACCAGGCCAATTTTTTCACTGTCACTTTATAAGGTAAGAACTCTGGAACGCTTCAATGGATCCTACTGATTCTGAGATAGGTTTTTCGTGACATATTATATTTCATGTTAGTGGTTAAATTTATTTGATATGACTTACGTTTATTTGGGGGTAAAAATCTGAACTTTGGAGAAAATTTAGAAAATTTTTCAATTTTCTAAATTTTTATTTTTATTCCCTTAAATCAAAGAGTCATCTCACACAAAATAGTTAATAAATAACATTTCCCACATGTCAACCTTACATCAGCACAATTTTTGATTTTTTTTTAGGAGGTTATAAGGGTTAAAAGTTGACCAAAAATGTTCCTTTAGACCCAATTTTTGTTTTTACTTTCACAAGGGTAACAGGAAAAAAATATACCATACAAATTGTTGTGTGATTTCTCCTGAGCATGCTGATGCCCCGTATGTGGGGGTAAACCACTGTTTGGGAACACTTCAGGGCTTTGGAATGTAAAATTTGCATGTCATGTTTGGAGAACCCCTGATGTGCCTAAGCGGTGGAAGTCTAGACCCCTCTGGGAACCTATCTAGATGTGTGGTGAGCACATTGACACCCCAGGTGCTTCACAGAAAGTTCACATATTTCCCACAAAAATGTTTTCTAGTAGTAAATTTTGTGTTTTCACAAGGGTAAAATGAGAAAATTGAACCAGAAATTTGTTGTGCAATTTCTCCTGAATACACGAATACCCCATATGTGATCTAAAACTACTTTCGAGGCACAGTGCAAAGTTCAGAAGTTCAAACTCCTTAATTAGATCACCTTCACCATGCTGGCCCCTCTCCATGTTAGGCCCTTCCATCTTTAATGAGTCCATATCTTCAGCTAACAGAGCGCCTACCTTCTGCCTATGCCCCGTTACCCTGGAGTGAAAAAAGTTGCAAATTGTGGGTGAGAGCATTCCTACTTTTTGCAATTTTGTGTCCACCAGAGAAAGTGAAAAAATGCAGCAAAAACCCCCCCCCCAGCAAATGTCTTTGCAGCGTTTTTATGAATAAAACTAGCTTTAATAAACATGTGCTATGGACAAAGCACACGTAATCCACACCCCAAAAACGCTGCAAAAACTTGGTGAAAAGCGCATTGAAAATGTCACAAAATATGCTTTATAAATGTAGCATTTCTCAGGGCCTCGGCACGTGTCCAGGTACGCCGGTGGGTGGCAATGACCCTGCCCACGACCACGGCATCTTCCTACACCTATCAGGAACATGTCCAGATTCCTGTCCCTTAATGTACGCCTTGAGCATTTTCAATTGGGTATATATGTCTGTAAACCTTATGGTGGTAATTAGAGATGAAAGGCGTTCGAGTCGAACTGTTCGCCAATTTCAAATTCGAGCTGTTTTGGGCGGTGTTCGAGTCGTTCGTCGAACTCGAACAATTTGCTTAAAATTCGGCTGTTCAAGTTTCTGTTCGATAACTGTTCGTTCACCAAAAGCCTAACTTGATTTGCACATTAAAACTTTTTATCATTGTTAATAGACTGTTTCAGTGTATAGTGGGCGGGGTATAGATCTGTGCTGAAATAACGCCGATCTCCATTTTTTTTTTCTTTCTCGCATTTACAGTGGGGTGGTGCAGTCTCTCAGCCTATCAGCAGTGCGCACACACACAGCAATGTGCATGTGATGCACACAAGCAAGGGCATGTGTCATTGGCTATGTATGTCACATGTCCTTGCCCTATAAGAACCAGCCATTTTACCAGTCGCCACCATTTCCTCACTGCTGAAGCTTCGTGTTAGACGGCACCGCTGCTGCTGTGGGCGCTATACAGACTAAGAGTCTTTTTTGGGAGCGAATTTTCAGAGAGATAGGTTTAGGGAGTCAGGACTAGTTGTAATATCAGCCCTTTTCAGGGTAGGTTACAGCAGTTCCTAGCACTTTTTGCCAGGCAGGTCTGTGCCGATGCTGTGCAAGTGTTTGTCACAGCATTTGGTGTAATCTACCTCAGCCAATCCTTTTGGGCTAGTAGCATTGTCTGATAGTCATCTGAGTAGCCCGCCTGTGAAGTTAGCTAGAACGCCTGTGTATCTAAATTTTTACTGCATCTAACCCAGTAAATAGTTTTGGGCCTAGGAGCAGTGTCTGCATGTCAGCGGAGTAGCCCGCATGTGAAGCTAACTACACTGCCTGTGTATCTAAATTTTTACTGCATCTAACCAAGTAAATAGTTTTGGGCCTAGGAGCAGTGTCTGCCACCTGTGTATCTAAATTTTTACTACATCTAACTCAGGAAATCATTTTGGGCTTAGTAGCATTGTCTGGTAGTCATCTGAGTAGCCCGCCTGTGAAGCTAGCTACACCGCCTGGTATCTAAATTTTTACTGCATCTAACCCAGTAAATAATTTTGGGCCTAGGAGCAGTGACTGCACGTCAGTGGAGTAGCCCGCCTGTGAAGCTACACCGCCTGTGTATCTAAATTTTTACTGCATCTAACCCAGTAAATTGTTTTGGGCCTAGGAGCAGTGTCTGCATGTCAGCGGAGTAGCCCGCCTGTAAAACTAACTACACTGCCTGTGTATCTAAATTTTTACTGCATCTAACCCAGGAAATCGTTTTGGGCTTAGTAGCAGTGTCTGCACGTCAGCGGAGTAGCCCGCCTGTGAAGCTAACTACACCGCCTGTGTATCAAAATTTTAACTGCATCTAACCCAGTAAATTGTTTTGGGCCTAAGAGCAGTGTCTGCACGCCTGTGTATCTAAATTTTTACTGCATCTAACCCAGTAAATCTTTTTGGGCTTAGTAGCAGTGTCTGCACGTCATCGGAGTAGTCCGCCTGTGAAGCCAGCTACACCGCCTGTGTATCTAAATTTTTACTGCATCTAACCCAGGAAATCGTTTTGGGCTAAGTAACAGTGTCTGTACATCAGTGGAGAAGCCCGCATGTGAAGCTAACTACATCGCCTGTGTATCTAAATTTTTACTGCATCAAACCCAGTAAATAGTTTTGGGGCTAGGAGCAGTGTCTGCATGCCTGTTTATCTAAATTTTTACTGCATCTAACCCAGTAAATCTTTTGGGCTTAGTAGCAGTATCTGCACGTCAGTGGATTAGCCCACCTGTGAAGCTAGCTACACCGCCTGTGTATCTAAATTTTTACTGCATCTAACCCAGTAAATCTTTTTGGGCTTTGTAGCAGTCCCTGCACGTCAGCGGAGTAGCCCGCCTGTGAAGCTAACTACACTGCCTGTGTATCTAAATTTTTACTGCATCTAACACAGTAAATCCTTTTGGGCCTACAGTAGTACCACAGTTTGGCCAATTTGTTCTGCTCGGTTTTCATCCATCAGTTTGTGTGCCAACAACTACAGATACAGAGTTGCCAATTATTTAAGCACCAAAATGAGTGGCAAAAGGCCTGCTGCTGGTGGAAAGGGGAATAGGCATGTTGGAAAGGGAAAAAAAGGTTGTGTCCGTGGGGTAGGTGGTAAAGCAACAGTAACATCTGCAGAAGAAAGACCATCTTCCAGCCAAAGTAAGATGTCTACTTTTTTTCGTGGACAATCTGATATGATCCCTTTCTTGCGACGATCGCTACTAGCATCGTCAAAAATTCCAGATGAGGCACAAAAACAGCAGGTGCTTGAACAGATATCAAGTGCTCGTTCAAGTGGGCTCTCCTCCATGTCAACTTCAACATCACAACTACTTCAGTCCTCAGAGTTGTCACCCCAATCGCACTTGCTTCCTCACAGCTCCCAAGTCTCCAGCCGCCGGTCTGAGTATGGGGTAACACAGATGGTTGAGTCTGCAGAGCTGTTTACTCATACTATAGCCTGGGAATCAGAGGTCTGCTCCAGAGCTTCTGTGAATCCAGACGAGGAAATGATCTGCACTGATGCCCAGAATCTTTGTGAGTCGGATCCAGGCCTAGATGCAGAAGGTTCTGAGCATAATGTAGACCCTCATTAACAAACTGTAACTCCTGCTGGTGGAGACAATGAGGAAGATGATGATGAGACTGAGATACCTGATTGGAACGAAAACTAGACTTTTCGGTCAGGGCAGGAAGAGGTTGGCTCTGAGGATGACGAGTGTGAGGACACACAGGATGATGATGACGAGGTTGGAGATCCCACTTACTGTCAACCCACAGTCCACCAGTCCATGAGGTCAGCAAAGGAGGAGGAGGAGGATGCTAGTGACAAGTCGGACAACAGGTTAGGTTGCGCCTTCCTGGACAGAGACGGAGTACTGGAAGCACGTCAACAACTGCATCCTCAACCCCAACTGTGCCTCTAAGCAGAAGTCGTGGTGGCTCTTCAGGTCGCACGGGCTTTAAGCCTTGCATAGCCTGGGCATTTTTTGACAACGCAAAGGATGACCCAACTCATGTTGTCTGTAAGATTTGTCACCAAAATCTCAGTAGGCCAAAAAATGACTAGCTTGAGTACTTCATGCATGAACCGTCACATGGATATGAGGCATAAGTTGCAGTGGGAAGCTCATTGTGCTACAATGCGGCCTAGTGGGCCGGGTCAACCACCATCTGCCCCATCAAGTGCATCCGTGTCCTCTTCATCCTCTGTAGGGACAGCAATCGCACATGGTTTTGGATGCAGACCTTCCAGTGTGATTGGCAGGTCGTCAGGACATTTGCAAGTGGAAACACCTGCTGGTGTTGAGCGTTCTCCGACATCGAGACCACATTTTGATCAAGGCAACATAGCATCTCCACCTGCACCTTCCTCACAGACCAGCAGTTTGCCGGGGACACCCTACTCAACTCCGTCTAAGCACGGCAGCCAGCCCTCAGTCCCTCAGATGTGGGCAAATAAAAGACCATTTCCTCCTAGCCATGACAAAGCTAAGAGGTTGAATTTCACCATCTGCAAGCTGTTGGCTTCAGAAATGCTGCCTTTCTGCCTGGTGGACACAGAGGATTTTCGAGACCTTATGTCCGTCGCATTGCCCCAGTACCAGATGCCAAGTCGCCACTACTTCTCAAAGAAAGCTGTGCCAGCGCTACACCAGCACGTCACACACAACATCACCACTTTCTTGAGAAACTGTGTGTGACGGTGCATTTCACCACAGACACTTGGACGAGTAGACATGGACAGGGGCGTTACATGTCGGTGACTGGACACTGGGTAACTATGGTGACATCAGGAGAAGGGGCTGCTGTCCAAGTCTTGCCGTCCCCACGAGTTGCTCGTCGATCCTCTGTATCTAGAAGTTCCTCCACTGCTTCTGCCTCCTCAACCTCCTCTCGGTCCTCCACCTGCACCCAAAACCTGTCTGGTAATGCCACCCACATTCTAACTGCGCAGAAGGAATCCTGCACACCTCCTTACTATGCTGTTACCAGGGCTCAAAGGCATCCAGGGGTGTTTACATTGAAATGTCTGGGAAATGTGAGTCACACAGCTGAGGAGTCGTGGTCAGCTCTGGAGACCGAGTTCCATCAATGGTTGTCTCCACTCAACCTACAGCCAGGGAAGGCCGTGTGCGTCAATGCTGCAAACCTGGGTGCGGCCCTTCGCCAGGGCAATGTCACACACGTGCCTTGTATGGCTCACGTTTTGAACCTGGTTGTCCAGCAATTTTTATCAAACTATCCAGGACAAGATGGGCTTCTGCAGAGGGCACGGTTGCTGTGTACTCACTTCCGCCATTCGCATCCCGCAGCTCAACGACTTACATCTCTACAGAAGTCGTTGGGCCTGCCAGTTCACTGGCTGAAATGCGATGTGCCCACATGGTGGAATTCAACTCTACACATGTTGCAGCGACTGTGGCAGCACCGACGAACCCTGGTGCAATACGTTGTGACATATAACCTGGGCCAATGAGATCCAGAGGTGAGGCAAATCACGCTGCAGGAGTGGTCTCAGATCAGGGACCTATGCACCCTTCTGCACAGTTTTGAAATAGCGACAAAGATGTTTAGTGCTGACGATGCCATTATCAGCATGACTATTCCGGTGATTTACATGCTGGAGCACACCTTAAACACTATTCGGAGTCAGGTGGTGGAACAAGAGGAGGAACAGGAGGAGTCGTATGCGGAAGGGATAATATCTCCAAGGTCCAGATGGTCGGCAGCACCAAGGCGGCTGGCATTGGAGGCTGGGGGAGAGGATTACTGAGGGCGCATGGTAGCAGCCAAACTGTTGAAGAAGGTGCAGGAGGCGAGAAAGAAGTGGAGGACGAATTGGCACTGGTCATGAAAGACTCATCAGATAAGGGAGACCTTGATCAAATTTCTGTTGTGCGAGGTTGGGGGGAGAGGGCAGAGGAAGGAAGCATGATTCTCACCTCGCCGCCACCAAGACAACAAGGACTTGGTCCTCCTGGATGCGCAAGACACATGAGTGCCTTCTTGCTGCACTACCTGCAACATGACCCTCAGATTGTCAGAATCCGAAGTAATGCCGACTACTGGGTTGCCACACTCTTAGATCCCCGGTACAAAAGTAAATTTGGCAAAATAATTCCTGCCATAGAAAGGGATTCACGCATGCAGGAGTATCAGCAGAGACTGCTACAGAATCTTACATCTGCTTTTCCACAAAATACCAGTGGTGCACGTAGTGAATCTCTGAGTTCTAACTTGCCAACCGTGGGACTATCGATTCATCACTCAAACCGTAACAGTAACATCGTATCTTGTGGTAACAGCAATTTTTTAAAATCATTTCAAGATTTTTTTAGACCATCCTTTGCAAGGCCACAGGAGACAAGACGTCTGACGCACAGCCAACGCCTAGAGAGGATGGTACAAGAGTATCTCCAAGTTAACATTGATGCCATGACTGTCGAACTGGACCCTTGCTTATTTTGGGCTTCCAATCGTGAAAAATGGCCTGAGCTCGCCACTCACGCCTTGGAGATCTTGTCGTGCCCCGCAGCCAGAATTCTCTCTGAACGTGTGTTCAGCGCTGCTGGTGGTGTGCTGACAGATAAGCGCACGCGGCTGTCCAGTGACAATGTAGACAGACTAACCTTCATCAAGATGAACAAATCCTGGATACCCAAGGATTTTTCTACCCCTGTGTCATCCTGGGGAGACAAAAGCTTGATGATTGTTGAAAATCACCTCACCAACCGTTTTAAAAAACTCTGGCAAAATTGATGCCACTTAAGTGGTGTCTGTGGCCGAATTTTTGGAAAAAATGGAGACTCTTTATTGAGTCCCCTTGCTGTGTCTTACATGACGTTGCCATCGTCAATTCCAGGTGGGTGGGGTCGTCTGCAGAGTTGTTTACTCATACTATGGCCTGGGATTCAGAGGTCTGCTCCAAAGCTTCAGTGTCTGCTAGTCACCAGAGTAGCCCACCCACCGACTTGTAGAAGCTCAGGAGAGCGAAACGGCCGTCGTCACTTGGAACCACAGGTTCTCCCTGCTATACTCTGCTATTTTAACATGAAGCCTCAATAAAGTAAGGACAATTTTTGCATGGATGGTGAGTGCTCGTTTTCTTACATTCTTTGTTGTCACAGATACTTTTTTCTGTTTTCAATGAGCACCCAATTCCGCTGTGGCCAATATAACGCTAACTTGTCTGAGGGTGGTGTAACAGGTGCATTCGGAGCTGATTGTGCATCTGCCTTTTTCCTCACAATTTTTTAACTGCATCTAGCCCAGGAAATCCTTTTGTGCCTAGTAGAATTTTGTGCTACTCAGCAGAGTACCACACCCATGAAGCAAGCTACACCGCCTGTTTATCTAAGTACTAATTTTTAACTGCATCTAGCCCAGGAAATCCTTTTGGGCCTAGTAGAATTTTGTGCTACTCAGCAGAGTACCCCACCCATGATCAAGCTACACCACCTGTTTACCTAAGTACTATTTTTTAACTGCATCTAGCCCAAGAAATCCTTTTGGGCCTAGTAGAATTTTGTGCTACTCAGCAGAGTACCCCACCCATGAAGCAAGCTACACTGCCTGTTTACCTAAGTACTATTTTTTAATGGCATCTAGCCCAGAAAATCCTTTTGGGCCTAGTAGAATTTTGTGCTACTCAGCAGAGTTCCTCACCCATGAAGCAAGCTACACCGCCTGTTTATCTAATTACTAATTTTTAACTGCATCTAGCCCAGGCAATACTTTGGGCCTAGTAGCAATTTCTGCTACTCAGCAGAGTACCCCACCCATGAAGCAAGCTACACCGCCTGTTTATCTAATTACTAATTTTTAACTGCATCTAGCCCAGGAAATCCTTTTGGGCCTAGTAGCAATTTCTGCTACTCAGCAGAGTACCCCACCCATGAAGCAAGCTACACCGCCTGTTTACCTAGTACTATTTTTTAACGGCGTCTGGCCCAGGAAATCCTTTTGGGCCTAGTAGCAATTTCTGCTACTCAGCAGAGTACCCCACTCATGAAGCAAGCTACACCGCCTGTTTACCTAAGTACTATTTTTTAACTGCATCTAGCCCAGGAAATCCTTTTGGGCCTAGTAGAATTTTTCGCTACTCAGCAGAGTACCCCACCCATGAAGCAAGCTACACCGCCTGTTTCTCAATATATCCTCTCGGCTCTGGGGTGTCCACTCTCCCTCCAGCTCTCTCCTTCTCACAGGTGGACTACCGCGTGTATTCACACTGTGGCGAATCTTTTGGGCCCAGGCATAAGAAGTCATCAAGGTAATGGATAATATGTGCCGCCTTAGAAACGTCCATGACGACCCATTCGAGGAAGCAACTAAACGCCTCAAATAGTGAGCAGGATATGGAGCACCCCATGGGCAAACAGCGATCTATGTAGTATGCTCCTTCAAAGAAGCAGCCCAATGGGAGGACACTATTCGGAGGCACAGGTAGTAACCGGAACGCCCCCTCAATGTCTGTTTTGGCCATTAGGGTGCCCCTTCCCAACTTCTTGACCTGCCTGATTGCCTCGTCAAAGGAGGTACAGTACATAGTACTGTACTTGGTTCCGCGTCGATGTTGTCGTTTACTGACCTGCCCCTTGGATATGACAAATGGTGGATTAGTCTGAATATATTGGGTTCCATTTTTGGCACAACTCCCAACGGGGGTACCACTAAGTCTTCTAAGGAAAGTGTTCTGAATGGACCCGCCGCCATTCTACCTAAAGATATTTCTTTTTACATTTTTTTTGTCACGACGCCTGGGTGTTGGTAGGGTGATTTTAGATTTTTACTCCAGCCTTTCTTGATTTTAGAAGGGTATGACATGCCTATATCTGTGTCTCCACCTCCTTTTACTCCTCCACCTCTTTTTTTTTCGCATGACTATATGTTGTTGTGACTTTTCCATGTGTTTGTTGTATCTTCTGAGCAGTTTGTCAGCTTTTGGACACCTTTTAAGGTGTTTTCTATGTGTTTTCTTTGTGTTTGTATGTGTTTGCCTGCCATTGGTTTCAATGGGGTTTGACAGTATTCGTCGAACACGCCCTAGTTCGACGAACCGAACCGAACTCGAACACTAGGGGGTGGCTCAACACTAGTGGTAATACGGAAACAAAAAATTAATGGTGCAGCAGCAGTGGTATCCTAGTATTGCTGTAGCAATCTTAAACCTGGGATAGTTGCCTCTAATCCTAAACTTTCTCTCCACTGAATACAGATATTTGCAGTTTTTCAACAGAAATAAATATATTTAGCCCGGAAAAGGACTGTTGTTTTAATGCTACAGCAGCAGTACAAGTATACACTGCTTCTTGAACACAGATTGTCAAGCATCACATTACCGGGTCTTATATAAGACATCATGATGCATGCGGCCAGCCAATCACAGTAATGCAAGTAGCCAACATGGCTACGGGATTACCGTGCATGGCGGGCAATCCCTGCATGTTAATTGGCTGTCAAACAGGTGCCAAACATTTTGTGCGTGGACTCGAGCATGGCGCTTGAGCACCCACAATTCTCGATCGAGTTTTGAGCAGTCCTGAGCACGCTCGCTCATCACTACTAACTGTCACTATATGAATGGTCGTAACCATTGATACCTAAGCTACTGCAACACCCTGCACATGGGGTAAGCAACATAGCAAATCAGAAGAACTATACTTCAGATTATTATTATTATTATTATTACACCTATTATTGGTATAGGATCTTGGAGATGAGAATAGCCCCTTAACACCTTTCTGGCATTGGACGTACTATTCCGTCCATGTGACCTGGGACTTAATTCCCATGGACAGAATACTACATCATATGCGATCAGCTGCGTTCATGGGGGAGCGCGGCTGATCGCGGCCGGGTGTCAGCTGATTCTAACAGCTTACACCGGCACTTTAACCCCCGAAACACATCGATCAAACAGAGGGTCCCGATCGCTGCCATGGCGACCCGATGTCGTCATAATGACATCCAGGTCTCCAGACCTGAGAGACTTCCTGTCATACGCAGTGAAATGGAAACTACAGAGCTGACAGCTTCTATGGCATGCAGTTCTGCATGCTATAGAAGCGACCAGCCTGCACAAAATGATTGTCCCATAGTGGGACAAAGTGTAAAAGTAAGAATGAATTAAAAAAAAATGTTTACAAAATTTTTCAAAAATAATAATAAAAAAATCAATATTTATTCCATCAATAAATAAATATTTGAATTTAAAAAAAATCTAAACAATAATAGTACACATATTTAGTATCACCGTATCTATAACGACCCGACCTATAAAACTGTCCCACTAGTTAACCCCTTTAGTAAACACCATTAAAAAAGAAAAAAGCAAGGCAAAAAAACAATGCTTTATCATCATACTGCAGAACAAAAAGTGGAATAACATGCGATCAAAAGACGGGTGTAAATAAATGTGGTACCACTGAAAATGTCATCTTGTCCCGCAAAAAAACAAGCTGCCATAAAGCTCCATCACCGGAAAAACAAAAAAGTTATAGCTCTCAGAATAATGCGATGCAAACGTAATTATTTTTTATATAAAATAGTTTTTATAGTATAAAAGCACCAAAACATATAGATAAATAAATAGATATAAATAAGGTATCGCTGTCATCGTACTGACCCGAAGAATAAAACTGCTTTATCAATTTTACCACACGCGAAATGTTGTCATTCTGCCTCACAAAAATTGGAATAGAAAGCGATCAAAAAATGTCATGTGCCCGAAAATGGTACTAATAAAAACATCAACTCATCCCACAAAAAAAAAGAACTCACATGACTCTGTGGGTAAAAATATGGAAAAATTATAGCTTTCAAAATGTGGTGATGCAAAAACTATTTTTTGCAATAAAAAGTGTGGTTTTATGGGGGTTGGGGCTAAAGTTAGGGTTGGGGTTGGAGCTAAAGTTAGGATTACGGTTATGGTTGGGATTAGGGTTAGAGTTGGGACTATGGGTGTGTTAGGATTAGGTTTGTGGTTAGGGTCAGGGCCGGACTGGCCATTGGGCAATTCTGGCAAATGCCAGAAGGGCCTGTCTGGTCATGGGCTGCCTTGTCTGCTGCGTTGTTAGCAGAATCAGTTTTCTCAAGACTCCCATACTGTTAACACTTGTGATGGAGCACAAAGTCGCTGACTCCATCACTTACCCCAGCAGGCCATGGGTATCATTAGAAATATTGGTCTTGTAGTAAATCTTGCTTTCCTCCATCCACAATACTGTTAATATATCCCCATCTGTTGCTTGGAAACGGGACAACATGGGCCTGTGTGATTGCAAATGCCAGGGCTGAATTTCAGCCCCAGTCCGTACCTGGTTAGGGTTATGGTTAGGGTTGGGATTAGGGTTAGGGGTGTGTTGGGGTTAGGGTCGGAGTTAGAATTGGGGGGGGGGTTCCACTCTTTAGGCACATCAGGGGCTCTCCAAACGCAACATGGCATCTGATCTCAATTGCAGCCAATTCTGCATTGAAAAAATCAAACGGTGCTCCTTCCCTTCCGATCTCTGCCATGTGCCCAAACAGTGGTTTACCCCCACATATGGGGTATCAGCGTACTCAGGACAAACTGCACAACAACTTTTCTGTTCCATTTTCTCGTTACCCTTGGGAAAAAAAAATGGGGACTAAAAGATCATGTTTGTGGAAAAAATATGACTTTTTTTATTTTCATGCCTGGGCACTATAAACTTTAGTGAAAAACCTGGGGGTTCAAAGTTCTCACCACACATCTAGATAAGTTCTGTAGGGGGTCTAGTTTCCAAAATGGGGTCGGACACTTGTGGGGAGTTTCCACTGCTTAGGCACATCAGGGGCTCTCCAAATGTAACATGACGCCCGCAGACCATTCCATCAAAATCTGCATCCCAAAATGTTACTACTTCCCTTCTGAGCCCTGATGTGCGCTCACACAGTAGTTTTCTCCCGCATATGGGGTATCAGTGTACTCAGAACAAATTGGACAACAACTTTTGGGAAAATAAAAAAAAGATCATGTTTGACTAAAAGATCATGTTTGTGGAAAAAATATTTTTTTATTTTCACCCGGACGCTATAAACTTTAGTAAAACACCTGGGGGTTCAAAGTCCTCACCACACATCTACATAAGTTCCTTGTGGGGTGCAGTTTATAAAATCGGGACACTTGTGGGGGGTTTCCACTGTTTAGGCACATCAGGGGCTCTCCAAACACGACATGGCGTCCGATCTCAATTCCAGCCAATTTTGTGTTGAAAAAGTCAATCGGCACTCCTTCCCATCCGAGCTCTGCTGTGCGCCCAAACAGTGGTTTACCCCCCACATATGGGGTATCAGCATACTCAGGAAAAATTGCACAATAACTTTTGGGGTCCAATTTCTCCTGTAACCCTTGGAAAAATAAAAAGATTTGGATCTGAATTAATTTTTTTGTGAAAAAAAGTTAAATGTTCATTTTTTTTAAACATTCCAAAAATTCCTGTGAAACACCAGAAGGGTTAATAAACGTCTTGAATGTGGTTTTGCACAGCTTGAGGAGTGCAGTTTTTAGAATGGTGTCACTTTTGGGTATTTTCTATCATATAGACCCCTCAAAGTGACTTCAAATGTGATGTGGTCCCTAAAATAAAATGGTGTTGAAAAATGAGAAATTGCTGGTCAACATTTAACCCTTATAACTCCCTAACAAAAAAAATGTTGGTTCCAAAATTGTGCTGATGTAAAGTAGACATGTGGGAAATGTTACTTATTAAGTAGTTTGTGTGATATATCTGTGTGATTCAAGAGCATCAAAATTCAAAGCTGGAAAATTGCAAAATTTTCAAAATTTTTGCCAAATTTCCATTTTTTTCACAAGTACGGTAAATTCAAGTCATATCAAAGAAATTTAACAACTACCATGAAGTACAATATGTCATGAGAAATCAATATCAGAATCACTGGGATCTATTGAAGCATTCCAGAGCTGTAACCTCAGAAAGGGACAGTGGTCAGAATTGTAAAAATTGGCCCGGTCATTAACATGCAAACCACCCTTGGGGGTAAAGGGGTTAAGCTACGTTCCCTCGCTGAGTTTTTGGTGAGTTTTTTTAAGCTGTGCTATTTGGAAAAATTGCAAGTAACATATTGTACTGAATTGGTGCAGAAAATAAACCATATCAAAAACTCACCAAAAGCTTATCCTGGGAATGTAGCTCTGGGTTTTGCTGCAGAAAAATCTGCTACAAACACTCACCGTGTACACACAGACGATATGTTTTTGTCGATCTTGCAGGATTATATTGGTGACACTTGTATTATATCATCTATTCCTTTTCTTGTTTTATCTCCTGTTAAAGATCTCCCGGAAGAATTATTAAAAATTAATCATGAAGCAAATACTGTGACCTACAAGAAACTGGCAGATTTCCTCTACAGATCATCCCCATATCTCCTTCACCGTTCCTATTTATTCTGTAAAATGGAAACACCGTGGGTGGTAAAAAGAAAATCAATACAGATGATTTTAATAGTCAAAGTTCACACACATGGAAGGGAAGAGATAAAAGAAAAGCATAAAAGCAAACGGAAAAAGTAAATAGACTGTAATTTACAAAGGACTGCAGTTCTAGCTATATCTAGCTCTGGGGGAAAAATAGGGGCGCTAATCACAGGAATCAGCCGGCAGAACTGATGCTTCAGCCGCAGGAATTGACAGATAAAATGAGCCCTTCACTCTTCAAAGAACACTGGATGATACACTTTTATGTGCTTTCAAGCAACAAAGGCAATAACAGACTGATGGCTGAAATTATACAGCGGGGCCGACGGAAACCTGTGCCGATTAACACCTTCACTGCCAATATCAAATATGATCCAGTGTAACAAAGGTGTCACGTGGCAATAATACTACTATGATTACTGATGATTTCGATTATTATTGCTATTGTTTTATTATTATTATTATTATTATTATTATTATATGTCTGCGTAAATATATTGCAGACGGCTGCTCTTTACCAGGCTCCAAAGCAAATGATGATGTAAATGCCATTTACCATTTTTACAACCAAGGTATTTGCAATATTCCTGCTAATTTATGACAACCAGTTCTGAAAGGAAAAGCAGTGGGTTGAGAAAAGTGTTAGTGTTATTACATGCAAATTCTATGGAATCTATTGAATTTAGATACTTTATGACCATGTAAATAGAACGAATGTACAAAAAATAAAAGTATGGCACGCTCCACTGGATGCCTTTTTTGTGAAACTCATTTCTGCTGTTTTGTGAAACTGCATTTTTTCTGTTTTTTCTACAGTTAGGTCCATATATATTTGGACAGAGACAACATTTTTCTAATTTTGGTTCTAGATATTACCACAATGAATTTTAAACAAAACAATTCAGATGCAGTTGAAGTTTAGACTTTCAGCTTTCATTTGAGGGTATCCACATTAAAATTGGATGAAGGGTTTAGGAGTTTCAGCTCCTTAACATGTGCCACCCTGTTTTTAAAGGGACCAAAAGTAATTGGACAGATTCAATAATTTTAAATAAAATGCTCATTTTTAGTACTTGGTTGAAAACCCTTTGTTGGCAATGACTGCCTGAAGTTTTGAACTCATGGACATCACCAGACGCTGTGTTTCCTCCTTTTTGATGCTCTGCCAGGCCTTCACTGCGGTGGTTTTCAGTTGCTGTTTGTTTGTGGGCCTTTCTGTCTGAAGTTTAGTCTTTAACAAGTGAAATGCATGCTCAATTGGGTTGAGATCAGGTGACTGACTTGGCCATTCAAGAATATTCCACTTCTTTGCTTTAATAAACTCCTGGGTTGCTTTGGCTTTATGTTTTGGCTCATTGTCCATCTGTGGTATGAAACGACGACCAATCAGTTTGGCTGCATTTGGCTGGATCTGAGCACACAGTATGGCTCTGAATACCTCAGAATTCATTCGGCTGCTTCTGTCCTGTGTCACATCATCAATAAACACAAGTGACCCAGTGCCACTGGCAGCCATGCATGCCTAAGCCATCACACTGCCTCCGCCAGGTTTTACAGATGATGTGGTATGCTTTGGATCATGAGCTGTACCACGCCTTCACCATACTTTTCTCTTTCTATCATTCTGGTAGAGGTTGATCTTGGTTTCATCTGTCCAAAGAATGTTCTTCCAGAACTGTGCTGGCTTTTTTTAGATGTTTTTTAGCAAAGTCCAGTCTAGCCTTTTTATTCTTGATGCTTATGAGTGGCTTGCACCGTGCAGTGAACCCTCTGTATTTACTTTCATGCAGTCTTCTCTGTATGGTAGATTTGGATATTGATACGCCGACCTCCTGGAGAGTGTTGTTCTCTTGGTTGGCTGTTGTGAAGGGGTTTCTCTTCACCATGGAGATTATTCTGCGATCATCCACCTCTGTTGTCTTCCGTGGGCACCCAGGTCTTTTTGCATTGATGAATTCACCAGTGCTTTCTTTCTTTCTCAGGATGTACCAAACTGTAGATTTTGCCACTCCTAATATTGTAGCAATTTCTCAGATGGGTTTTTTCTGTTTTTGCAGCTTAAGGATGGCTTGTTTCACCTGCATGGAGAGCTGCTTTGACCGTATGTTTACTTCACAGCAAAACCTTCCAAATGCAAACACCACACCTCAAATCAACTCCAGGCCTTTTATCTGCTTAATTGAGAATGACATAATGACCTGTCCATGAAATAGCCTTGGAGTCAATTGTCCAATTACTTTTGGTCCCTTTAAAAACAGGGTGGCACATGTTAAGGAACTGAAACTCCTAAACCCTTCATCCAATTTTAATCTGGATATCCTCAAATGAAAGCTGAAAGTCTGAACTTCAACTGCATCTGAATTGTTTTGTTTAAAATTCATTGTGGCAATGTCTATAACCAAAATTAGAAAAATGTTGTCTCTGTCCAAATATATATGGACCTAACTGTATATATGTTTTGGTGTCTGCATTTTTTTTTCTATATTCAAATTTGTAACATTGCGAGTCTTGTAATTTATAGATTATTTAATTCCTCTTAAAAGGGTAGTCCGGCCTCAGCCTGCAGCCAGTCTATGCGCACTGTGAGGAATCTCCGGTTCCTGGGAGCGGTGAGCACATCACCACAATATGTGATTTGCATACATGCGGTCACATGCCAACTAGATGGGGTGCCTCACTTAATGCAAGTGTACTGAGCAAAGCCAAGAGCAGTCTAGTCGGAATGTGGCCGGGAGTATGCATATTGCTTACTGGCAGTCGCATGACCAGATGCTCCCAATGCCTGCACCAGAGGATTCATAAGTTTGCAGTCGCATAGAGTGACTGCAGATTTGGCGCCTAAGGCCAGACAACCCCTTTAAGGCTCCCATACATATTAGACTTAAGTCAGCCGAATCTGCCAATATTGCAGGATTGGATGACAGTCGAATGTAGTGGAAGACAGACAGAAGAGGGACCTCGTATATGGGACCTCTGCAGGCTAATATTGTGTCTGATAGTGTCTCTGACAGAAGCTGCTTTCCGCTTTAGAGGTGGAAGTGGCTCCCTTGTCTCATGGGCTGCGCAGCTTGCACCAATGGTATGTCAGCCCCTGGTCTAATGTGTATAGGGTCCTTCTGGGATATCTTGTCGGGGAAGAGAAAGATCTGGCCTGTTGAATTTCAATAGCTGATCCTTTTGTTCTCCAGTGAGATAAGTTGCTGCCAGACACCACTACAGACCCCATAGAAATTAGATAAGTCAGCTAAAACTGCCAATATCAGCAGGATCGGAAAACGGTCTAATGTTTATGTTTTCCCCTCAGTGATGTCAGATGAGAGAAGGAGAGAAAGATGTGGCCTCTCATACAGAAAACAGGAGGGCTCGACCAAGCCAAGCATTCATATGTATGGAGAAGTCAGGAGAGATGGCGGTCAACTGGACGGTTATTCATCGGGTAGTTATCTCACGTGTATGGCTGCAGTTAGAATCACATGTTGCATTGTCAAAATAGAACAAAAAACAACATAAACATGCAATACACATTAACAATTCAAATCAAAAATTTTAAAAAAGGGAAAGAAACACTTAAACACTTCCTGAAAATGTTATTTCTTCAGCATTTTGGAAAAAAAAAGTTAAAATACAATGAATGCAAGTAAAGTGCAAAGAAAGTAAAAAACAAATGCAGTTTATATATTCTCTTTAAAATATCCCCAAACATTTGGCTGCAGTTTTTTTACCCCTCAGAAAATATACAACATTAAAAATGCAGCTTTTTTTATGCCGAGTGTGCATGCGCCTTTATGGTAGTATTTTTACTAAGAACCATTGCTATGAGGAAGATTATTAGCAGTGCTTAGAACAGAATCTAGCTCTACATAGCGCCTATCAAAGCTTGTCAGTACACGGGACCTAATGGTGCACTTGGGCACCCACTCTATGAATTTCATAAGTATCCAAAAAGGCTAATGTGGAAAGTTAAAGGGGTTAAGGTACAAGTCTGCAGTCACTTTACGTGACTGCAGACTTGTTAATCTTCCAGAGGGAGTTGCGGACACGTGAACACAAGTATGTGACTTGCATACATGCGGTCATGAGCCGACTAGACAAGTGCAGCCCTGTTCAATGCAAGTGTGTTGATGGAGGCTGGACACGTCTAGTTGGAATGTGGCAGTGTGCACACTGTGAAGATTCACAAGTCTGTAGTCACATAAAGTGAGTGCAGACATGTAGTCTAAGTCTGGACAAACTCTTTAAGATGTCATCCCAACTGGAAATGCTTTGAAAGCAGAGCTAAAAATGATCATAATTGTAGACCCAACATTTTCATATTCGATAGTGTTGGAATGAGTAAATAAACCCTGGGCCATAAATAATATGTAATGTAATAAGAAAACTCTAGCTTCATAATAACTCAGATGTCTATCCCACTAGATCTTTGGGTGCAGGGGCAGCAGTCACAAACGGGCACTGAAGCCTAGAGGGGGAAGAGGACGGATCCCTTTAGCCTACACTGAAGACCAATACTATTAAAGATACCTATTATTTGGGGGCATTTTTAGAGATTTTGCATTGGGGTCCACAATCTTATGCTGCTTCCTAGAAGCTAATATTTGGAAGTCACTGCATTACCACACAAGTTACGTAAGTCTACCTAAAATACTGCATACAGAAGTGTTTATGATGATGTTTATGATGACGAGAATGAGGACGGACATAATGATGAGTGCGAGGATGAAGACAGAATATTCTGATCAGGCAAACTATATATTTAAAACTGGAAGATAGGGAATCTCTATTTATAAGCTGGTGTTAGATGCTCACTATGTAATGATTTGTAGGCAAGTGGATAAAGCAGGAGAGCATTCGTTGTTGCTGTTATAAGTGACTAGCTCAATATAAGGCTTCATTAATGATTTATAACAGAAAATAAAGTCTAATCGTGAGTAGCAGGCTACAAGTAACGTACAGCAGCTCATTGCCGCTAGCGAAGAATCCAGGTCTGTGCCCGTTGCTGAACTTCAAGCCCGAGCATAAAATATCCTGTCACTTTCATGCCAAGCTGGGACTTGTAGTTATTAATGAGACCTTTATTTTAAATCACCTTAAAACGAAGCTATCATCAGAAAATCACCTATTGTTTGAATCAGATTCTTGCATTAGATGCATTTTTGCCATTTTTTTGTTGTTAATATACAGGGAGGATACTGGACGAAATGTGTATCTCTCCCAGAAAGTTAAGCTGGGCGAGATATTAAAAGCTGGGTAGTACAGGTTGGTGCGGCAGCTTAGATGCTGAGCCGTTTTATTTATGGTAGTTTCGGGCCGGTTTTTATTGGAGTGATGAGGAGGATTTAGTGGTGGGATTCATCACTCCCACTCCCGCTTCAGTATGGATAGCACTGGAGGCTTAGCCAGCTCAACTGAAAGTGGTATTCTCATTACAGACACAGAAACGGCTGAAGGAAATGCTTCAGAGGAACACAGCCTCAGGACTGATATGGTATATTTCTGAGAAGGATATGCACAGCGGTTAAATGTGCTAAACACTGAGTTGCAGGAGAGCCAAGCCCCGCGCACATCCCTGGTAGCGTGAGTCAGATATATGGTGTATTAGTTAGCGCCAAGCCGGGCAAGTCTTTGTTGTTTTTCAGTTGCTTTATTGTTTGCTGCATTTTGACTGAAGATAAAAGCCCCATGTTTCCTTTATATTGACTGTTTCCGTCTATGTCACGGCCATGCCGCCCTACAACACCCTTAGTGTATCACAATATATACACATATATATGCATGTACTAGCTGAAGAGCCCGGCGTTGCCTGGGCATAGTAAATATCTGTGGTTAGTTATAGCATGTCACTTCTCTTATTTTCCCATCACGCCTCTCATTTTCCCCCTCACATCTCTCATTTTCCCCCTCACTCCTCTTATTTTCCCCCTCCCTCCTCTCATTCCCCCCTAACACTTGTCATTTCGACCTCACATCTGTCATTTTCCGATCACTCCACTATTTTCCCTCACTCCCCTCATTTTGCACTCACATCTTTTCATTTTAACCTCACACATCTCATTTTCACCTCACACCTTTCATTTTCCCCTCAGTATATACATGTTTGTCATCTCCCTTATATATAGTATACACCTGTATGTCATCTCCTGTATATAGTATATACCCAGGGGTGGATTAATGGTAGCCAGGGCCCCGGGCTGTTCACACACTGTGGGCCCCCCCGGTCATGTGACGGGGGTCATGTGACGGGGGTCATGTGACGGGGGTCATGTGACGGGGTCATGTGACGGGGGTCATGATATACCTGAACCAGATTATTCCAGAGAAATGGCCGGGCCCTACTCTACTGTAACCTATTAACTATTTGTTAAAATCTGCAATACAATTTAGGTATATCTTGACCAATAATATCACATACAAGGAACAAATACCACCGCACCATGACCAGACCACAAATTACAACCACAGTGATCGAATAATATCACATACAAGGAACAAATACCACAACACCATGTCAAGAGCACATATTACCACTTGGTGACCAAATAGCACATACAAGGGACAAATACCACAACACCATTTCCAGACCACATATTACCACCACATAGTGACTGAATACTACAATACTGATCAGTAATAAAAAAAAATAAAAAAAACACAATACTATCACCATAAGTGCCAGTATTCACAGGAGATCTGTACTTAGTATGCAGTGTCTGTGTAGAGGTAATACAGTGATCACTAGTGTTGAGCATTCCGATACCGCAAGTATCGGGTATCGGCCGATACTTGCGGTATCGGAATTCCGATACCGAGATCCGATACTTTTGTGGTATCGGGTATCGGTATCGGATCAATAGGGATGTGTAAAATAAAGAATTAAAATAAAAAATATTGATATGCTCACCTCTCCGGCGGCCCCTGGACATCACGCTGGTAACCGGCCGGCTTCTTTGTTTAAAATGAGCGCCTTTAGGACCTGCGAATGACGTCGTGGCTTCTGATTGGTCGCGTGCCGGTCACATGGGCGGCACGCGACCAATCAGAAGCCGCGACGTCATTCGCAGGTCCTAAAGGCGCTCATTTTAAACAAAGAAGCCGGCCGGTTACCAGCGTGATGTCCAGGGGCCGCCGGAGAGGTGAGCATATCAATATTTTTTATTTTAATTCTTTATTTTACACCTCACTATGGATCCCAGGGCCTGAAGGAGAGTTTCCTCTCCTTCAGACCCTGGGAACCATCAGGATACATTCCGATACTTGATGTCCCATTGACTTGTATTGGTATCGGATATCGGTATCGGCGATATCCGATATTTTTCGGGTATCGGCCGATACTATCCGATACCAATACTTTCAAGTATCGGACGGTATCGCTCAACACTAGTGATCACTGGTGACATTGTACACAGGACCGCTGTATATAGTATACAGTGTATAGTGTCAGTGTATAGGTAACACTGACTCACCAGTGACGTCTCTAGGTGAAGTCCTTCATCTTTCATCCAGCACAGACCGCCATCATTTCTTGCAGAACACATTACTTAATTTTTCACAACTTCTACATTACACCACATGAAGATAAAAAGGCGATATAGTGTCACTCTGCACAGTAACAGGACCGCTCCCCCATTTAAAACAGCATACTCAAAAAATAAAATAAATACATCACTGCAGTAATAATATCCCTTAATTAGCCCCTATGGTAATAATATTCCCCATCCTGGTCCCGTGTGTCTCATTCCTGGCTCCAGCCATATGTTCTCCCATCCTGCACTCATGAGTATCCATTCTACACCATATGATCTCCCGATCCTGCCCCATCTGTCTCCATCGTATCCATCCTGCCCCATGATCCAATCCTGCCCCATGTCTCCAATCCTGCCCCGTGTCTACATTCTGCCCATGCCTCCAGTCCTGCCCCCAGTGTGTCCAGCAATCTGCCCCAGTGTGTCCAGCATATTACCCCCAGTGTGTCCAGCAATCTGCCCCAGTATGTCCAGCATATTGCCCCCAGACAGTGTGTCCAGCAATCTGCCCAGTGTGTCCAGCATATTACCACCAGTGTGTCCAGCAATCTGGCCCAGTGTCTCCAGCATTGCCCCAGTGTGTCCAGCAATCATCTGCCCCAGTGTGTCCAGCATATTACCCCCAGTGTCTCCAGCATTGCCCCAGTGTCTCCAGCAATCTGCCCCACTGTCTCCAGCAATCTGCCCCACTGTCTCCAGCAATCTGCCCCACTGTCTCCAGAAATCTGCCCCACTGTCTCCAGAAATCTGCCCCACTGTCTCCAGAAATCTGCCCCACTGTCTCCAGCAATCTGCCCCACTGTCTCCAGCATTGCCCCCAGTGTGTCCTCCAGCAATGCCCCCCAGTGTGTCCTCCAGCATTGCCCCCCAGTGTGTCCTCCAGCATTGCCCCCCAGTGTGTCCTCCAGCATTGCCCCCCAGAGTGCCCAGCATTGCCCCCAGACAGTGTGTCCAGAAATCTGCCCCAGTGTGTCCAGCATATTACCACCAGTGTGTCCAGCAATCTGGCCCAGTGTCTCCAGCATTGCCCCAGTGTGTCCAGCAATCATCTGCCCCAGTGTGTCCAGCATATTACCCCCAGTGTGTCCAGCAATCTGCCCCAGTGTCTCCAGCAATCTGCCCCAGTGTCTCCAGCAATCTGCCCCACTGTCTCCAGCAATCTGCCCCACTGTCTCCAGCAATCTGCCCCACTGTCTCCAGCATTGCCCCACTGTCTCCAGAAATCTGCCCCACTGTCTCCAGAAATCTGCCCCACTGTCTCCAGAAATCTGCCCCACTGTCTCCAGCATTGCCCCACTGTCTCCAGCATTGCCCCACTGTCTCCAGCAATCTGCCCCACTGTCTCCAGCAATCTGCCCCACTGTCTCCAGCATTGCCCCCAGTGTGTCCTCCAATCTGCCCCAGTGTCTCCAGCATTGCCCCCCAGTGTGTCCTCCAATCTGCCCCAGTGTCTCCAGCATTGCCCCCCAGTGTGTCCACTGATAACTGATCCAAAAAAAAACAAACAAAAAAAAAAAAAACCAAGCAGTCTCCTCACCTGTCCGCGCTCCAGGCGGCGAGCTCCCTGCAGCAGCGCACACTCGCCGGCGACTGACAATGACGTCAGACGCCGGCGACGTGTGCGCTGCAGCTGACTTCAGCTGCCAGCCTCCAATTGGCTGGCGGCTGTTGTTGTTAACTATTGACGTGCGGGCGCGCGCCCGCACATCAATAGGAAACCGCCGCAGCGCCGGAAAGGGCCCGGTGAGCAGATGAGAAGGGGCCCAATGCGGGCCCCCTCTCTCTGCCCACCGGGTCCGGGGGCACGTAAACGCCGCCCGGCGGGCATTCACAGACGATTATCAGAGGGTTAATCTGTGCGGTAGCCCAGGGCCCCCCCAGACCACTGGGCCCTGGGCTACCGCCCATATTGACCCTCTGATAATCCACCCCTGTATATACCTGTATGTCATCTCCCCTGTAAATAGTATATACCTGCTGTATGTCATCTCCTCCTGTATATGGAGCGCCCCCAAGGGCCGTGGGGTACTCGAATCCGGGCCCTACTTCTGTACTCAGCGGGGATGTCATGGTGGCTGACCCGGTCCGTGGCCCTCGGGACATCCGTAGATAAAAGGGGGAAAGGTCTTTAAAGGGATAATGTTTGTGATGCCACCTGTGGTATTCAATCAGGGTGACCGACGCTGCTTAGGGGTCCGCTGGGGTGATGTTATGGCAGCTAGATGGTACACCTTCCCACAGGTGAAGTGTGTCCCCAGGGCTTCCCAGAGTGTAATTGGTAAATGCTGGATGATGTAGGGCGCAGTGAATAACGAGGACACAAGGTTGCAGTCTCTCTACCTTTACTG
The DNA here is from genome assembly GCF_032444005.1 of Ranitomeya imitator. NCBI lineage: Eukaryota > Metazoa > Chordata > Amphibia > Anura > Dendrobatidae > Ranitomeya > Ranitomeya imitator. The sequence goes on from NC_091286.1 coordinate 597,379,495, forward strand.
AAGGCTTCAACATCTACAGTCCAGAGTACCGGATCACAGAGTAGGCAGAGTCCGACCGGTCTGAAGGCAAATCTAGAGTTCCCTTTATCCAGGTGGAAAACAGTAGCCTTCCTACTAGCGCCTGGGTGTTGTAGTACCTCCCTGCTGAGCAACTCGGTAAGGTCCTCACAACTGTTGTAGATGTTCTAGATGTTATTTCTTCCTCTCTGTCCCCCAGATGGTGTGGATAGGACAAACCCAAATGAGGGCTTGTTTATAGGGACCCTAGAGACGCCCCGACCCCAACAATTTGCCACCGTGTCTTCTTAGGTATTAAGGTCAGGCAGCCAACTTGGAATTGACTGTCCTGCCGGTCTCTGAAGTAAAGCGTAGAGTCTATTACTCCCTCGGTGTTCCGGCCACCGGCTACGCACCTCAGAAGGAGGCAGCCTCTCTCAGGGCAGAACTCCTTCTGGTTTTGCCTCCTTGTGCTGTGACTTAGTTTCTCACTCTCTACAATACAATTCTCTTCGTATCCTTTCTTAGGATGCTACCACACGTGGGGCAGGCGCAGCTCCGTGTCCTTCTGTTTAGGCCTCCCACAGGATCCCACCCCTGTCTGGAGCCCTCTGTCTGCAGCTTTGCGGTGTTCCTCCTTTCCCGCTGTCTGCCTGACAGGAACTGACTGGGAGAAGCCCAGGCAGCGTCTGACTAACTTTCTATCCAACCCACCAGTTTTACCCTAATGTGAGGAGTGCCCTAGACGATAGGCGCAAGGCTCCCCCAGGTGGACTGGAGTGTGAATTGTAGTGTATGGTTTGTGATACCTGGCAAGGTGAACTCCTTTAGTGCCATCAGACGTAACATCACTCCCCCTGGTGGAAGAATAACATTACTGCAACGACCAGGACTCTGGGGCCCTGCATATATTGTATATACTTATGTGTCATCTCCTCCTGTATATAGTATATACCTGTATGTCATCTCTTCTGTATATACTATATACCTGTATGTCATCTCCTCCTATATATAGTATGTACCTGTATGTCATCTCCTGTATATAGTATATAACTGTATGTCATCTCCCCTGTATATAGTATATACCTGCTGTATGTCATCTCCTCCTCTATATACCTATGTGTCATCTCCTCTTTTATATAGTATATACCTGTATGTCATCTCCTCCTGTATATAGTATATACATACGTGTGTCATCTCCTCTTGTATATAGTATATACCTGTAAGTCATCTCCTCCTGTATATAGTATATACCTGTGTGTCATCTGCTCCTGTATATAGTATATACCTGTGTGTCATCTCGTCCTGTATATAGTATGTACCTGTATGTCATCTCCTCCTGTATATAGTATATACCTGTGTGTCATCTCCTCCTGTATAAAGTATATACCTGTGTGTCATCTGCTCCTGTATATAGTATGTATCTGTGTGTCATGTCCTCCTGTATATAGTATATACATGTGTCATCTCCCCTGTATATTGTATATACCAGTGTGTCATCTCCCCTGTATATAGTATATACCTGTGTGTCATCTCCTCCTGTATATAGTATATATCTGTGTGTCATCTCCTCCTGTATATAGTATGTACCTGTATGTCATCTCCTCCTGTATATAGTATATACCTGTGTGTCATCTCCTCCTGTATATAGTATATACCTGTGTGTCATCTCCCCTGTATATAGTATATACCTGTGTGTTATCTCCCCTGTGTATAGTATATACCTGTGTGTAATCTCCCCTGTATATAGTATGTACCTGTATGTCATCTCCCCTGTATATAGTATATACCAGTGTGTCATCTCCTCCTGTATATAGTATATACCTGTGTGTCATCTCCCCTATATATAGTATATATGTGTGTGTCATCTCCTCCTGTATATAGTATATACCTGTGTGTCATCTCTGTTATGATCTGGTGATTAAGGAGCGACATGCGTCTAGCTCTGAGCAGTTGGCACCTATAGTGACCGCAGTCCCTAACCTCAACACAACACTAGAAGTAGCCGTGGAATGCTCCTAACTCTGCCTAGGCATCTCATCACAGCCTAAGAGCTAACTACCCCTAAAGATAGAAGCAGGAAAGCTATCTTGCCTCAGAGAAAATCCCCAAAGGATAGATTAGCCCCCCACAAATAATGACTGTGAGAGGAGAAGGAAATGACATACGTAGTATGAAACAAGATTTAGCACAGGAGGCCACTTCTAGCTAGATAGAAATAGTACAGGACAGAACGCTGTGCGGTCAGTAATAAAAACTAGAAAAAGTCCACCGCAGAGAAATGCAAAAATCTCCACACCTGACTAAAGGTGTGGAGGGCAAACACTGCTGCCCAGAGCTTCCAGCTTAGCTGAATAGATCCATACTGAAAAGCTGGACAAATGAACAAAAACAAAGAAAGTGCTGAAAAACAAAGTCCACAACAAGTGAACTGCAAAAGGACAAGCAAGGACTTAGCTTTGATGAACTGGTCAGAGTGTCAGGAAAGTCCTAAGAGCAATGACTCCAGGCAGGAACAATTGACAACTGGCATTGAATGAGGGATAAGGCCAGACTAATATAGCCGAGCCAGAAAGATGATCAGTGAAAACAGCTGCTGAAGCTAAATCCAAGAAGCAGCCATACCACTCAAAACCACAGGAGGGAGCCCAAGAGCAGAACTCACAAAAATGCTACTTACAACCACCGGAGGGAGCCCAAGAGCAGAATTCACAACAGTACCCCCCCTTAAGGAGGGGTCACCGAACCCTCACCAGAGTCCCCAGGCCGATCAGGACGAGCCAAATGAAAGGCACGAACCAAATCGGCGGCATGAACATCGGAGGCAACAACCCAAGAATTATCCTCCTGGCCATAACCCTTCCACTTGACAAGATACTGAAGCTTCCGCCTTGAAAAACGAGAATCCAAAATTTTCTCAACCACATATTCCAACTCCCCCTCAACCAACACCGGGGCAGGAGGATCAACAGATGGAACAACGGGCACCACATATCTCCGCAACAAAGATCTATGGAAAACATTGTGGATGGCAAAAGAGGCTGGAAGGGCCAAACGAAAAGACACAGGATTGATAATCTCAGAAATCTTATAAGGACCAATAAACCGAGGCTTGAACTTAGGGGAAGAAACCTTCATAGGAACATGACGAGAGGACAACCAAACCAAATCCCCCACACGAAGCCGAGGACCAACACACCGACGGCGGTTAGCAAAACGCTGAGCCTTTTCCTGGGACAACGTCAAATTGTCTACCAAATGAGTCCAAATCTGCTGTAACCTGTCCATCACAGAATCTACACCAGGACTATCAGAAGGCTCAACCTGCCCTGAAGAAAAACGAGGATGGAAACCAAAATTACAAAAGAACGGTGAAACCAAAGTAGCCGAACTGGCCCGATTATTAAGGGCAAACTCGGCCAACGGCAAGAAAGTCACCCAATCATCCTGATCAGCAGACACAAAGCATCTCAAATAGGTTTCCAAGGTCTGATTAGTTTGCTCAGTTTGGCCATTTGTCTGAGGATGGAACGCCGAAGAAAAAGACAAATCAATACCCATCCTAGCACAAAAGGCCCGCCAAAACCTGGAAACAAACTGGGAACCTCTGTCAGACACAATATTCTCCGGAATGCCATTCAAACGAACCACATGCTGAAAAAACAATGGAACCAAATCAGAGGAGGAAGGCAATTTAGGCAAATGTACCAAATGGACTATTTTAGAGAACCGGTCACAAACCACCCAGATAACAGACATCCTCTGGGACACAGGAAGTTCCGAAATAAAATCCATGGAAATATGCGTCCAAGGCCTCTCCGGGACGGGCAAAGGCAAAAGCAACCCACTAGCGCGGGAACAGCAAGGCTTAGCCCGGGCACAAGTCCCACAGGACTGCACAAAAGAACGCACATCCCGCAACAAGGAAGGCCACCAAAAGGACTTAGCAACCAAATCTCTGGTACCAAAAATCTGAGGATGACCGGCCAACACAGAACAATGGACCTCAGAAATTACTTTACTTGTCCATCTATCAGGAACAAACAGCTTCCCCACAGGACAGCGGTCAGGCTTATAAGCCTGAAATTCCTGAAGCGCCTGCCACAAATCAGGGGAGATGGCAGACAGAATCACCCCTTCCCTAAGAATGCCAACCAGCTCAAGGACTCCAGGAGAATCCGGCAAAAAACTCCTAGAGAGGGCATCCGCCTTAACATTCTTAGATCCTGGAAGATATGAGACCACAAAATCAAAACGGGAGAAAAACAGGGACCACCGAGCCTGTCTAGGGTTCAGCCGCTTGGCCGACTCAAGGTAAATCAAATTCTTATGATCGGTCAAGACTAGTGTTGAGCATTCCGATACCGCAAGTATCGGGTATCGGCCGATATTTGCGGTATCGGAATTCCGATACCGAATTCCGATACTTCCCGCGTATCGGATACCGGAATCGGAAGTTCCCAGAATTCAAACTGAACGCAGCAGCCAATGAGGAATGATTGGAAGTGTGGGCACATCCTGTTTAGCATGGTGGGCATGTAAGTACTGGCAAGGCTTGGATTGGCTGCTGAAATGATGTCACTCTGCACTATAAAAAACGCTGCCGCCATTTTGCGCTCACTCTGCTGTGATTTCAGTTAGGGACAGGACGCTGTGTTCTAACTGAGGGCCAGTCGAGCTAGCTAATTGCTTTATTTTCCTTTCCAAAGGCTAATTTAGCAAAACGCTGTGTGTTCTTCACTGTTCACCTTGCTCTTGCCTTGCAGCGCTGTTTTAACAGCGTTCTGCAAGGTCTCTGTGTGTGTGTGTGTGTGTGTGCAGCTCACTCTGTAGTCTGTGTGCAGCCATATACCCGGTTGTATTCAGCTCAGGGGGGGGTTCACACTGCCTCACACAGTTGTCCTTTTTTGCTCTTAGTGCAGCCTGCTGCACATTTTTTCTCAAATTTCCTATTAGTGTTTTTCCACCAGTCTCCAGCTCTATTGTGGAAAAACACTACATAGGATAACCTAGAGGGGGGTTTTTGGGCCTTGCAGCGCCGTTTACGGCTGTCTGCACGGTCTCCGTGTGAGCCCAGCTCGCCCTGTAGTCTGTGTGCAGCCATAGCCGGTTGGATTCAGCTCAGGGTTCGTTACTGGCTCATACCTTGAGAAAAATTTTACTTTTTTTTCAAATAGTGCAGCCTGTTTAAAATTTGAAAAAAAAAAATTCCTATTAGTGTCTTTCCACTCGTATCCAGCTAAATAGTGGAAAAACACTATATAGGATAACCTAGAGGAGGGTTTTTTGGCCTTGCAGCGCCGTTTACGGCTGTCTGCACGGTCTCCGTGTGAGCCCAGCTCGCCCTGTAGTCTGTGTGCAGCCATAGCCGGTTGGATTCAGCTCAGGGTTCGTTACTGGCTCATACCTAGAGAAAAATTGTACTTTTTTTCAAATAGTGCAGCCTGTTTAAAATTTGAAAAACAAAAATTCCTATTAGTGTCTTTCCACTCGTATCCAGCTAAATAGTGGAAAAACACTATATAGGATAACCTAGAGGAGGGTTTTTTGGCCTTGCAGCGCCGTTTACGGCTGTCTGCACGGTCTCTGTGTGAGCGCAGCTCGCCCTGTAGTCTGTGTGCAGCCATAGCCGGTTGGATTCAGCTCAGGGTGCGTTACTGCCTCATACCTTGAAAAACAATTTCCTTTTTTTCAAATAGTGCAGCCAGTTTAAAATTTGAAAAAAAAAATTCCTATTAGTGTCTTTCCACTCGTATCCAGCTAAATAGTGGAAAAACACTATATAGGATAACCTAGAGGAGGTTTTTTTGGCCTTGCAGCGCCGTTTACGGCTGTCTGCACGGTCTCCGTGTGAGCCCAGCTCGCCCTGTAGTCTGTGTGCAGCCATAGCCGGTTGGATTCAGCTCAGGGTTCGTTACTGCCTCATACCTTGAGAAAAATTTTACTTTTTTTCAAATAGTGCAGCCTGTTTAAAATTTGAAAAAAAAAATTCCTATTAGTGTCTTTCCACTCGTATCCAGCTAAATAGTGGAAAAACACTATATAGGATAACCGAGAGGAGGTTTTTTTGGCCTTGCAGCGCCGTTAACGGCTGTCTACACGGTCTCCGTGTGATTTAAACTAGCTCTGTAGGATCACGGGCGTGGCCTAGCAGGAGATGTGAGAGGACGCTTGCCGGACCTCTCCCGCTGCCCGAACGGAGATTTAAGTGATTCTGAAGGCGCCGCCGAACGCCAAACACCGGAGGAGCAGCTCCTGAGTGGCCGGGGAGCAGGGAGAGCGAAAAGCGCGCTGCAGGAGCCGGGGGAAAATGACGCGCAAAAGGCAGAAAGAAGCCGGGGTGGCCGGCTGCACGCGCTCCCAAGATGGCGCCGACAGCGCAGCGGAGGAGGCGGCAAAGGCAGGCGCTGCTTACCAGAAGCGGCTAGAAATACTAGCAAAGCTGGAGCAGTTTGCCAGAACAGAGGAGGCAGGACGGATGATGCAAGGAGCTGAAGGAGAGGTGACAGGAGGAGCAGTGGACTCAGTGGAGCAGACGGGTGAGCAGGCTGGGGCACAGAGGGAGGTGGTGGAGAGCGAATCCTGCTTAGCACCCACCATAACACCAGCCATAAGCAATGCCCCACTAGATAAGGGGGCTGGGCTGGCCCTGGATTGTGCAGCACAGCTGGGAACTGTATGTATTGATGAGGCTGCGGAGCCGACCCTGAGGGACATTTTCTCTGCTATATTGTCTTGCAAGACTGCTTTAACAACCCTAACTGCTCAGGTGGATGGCCTGAAGGGGGAGGTCTCCTCGTTTCGCTCAGCCATGCACAAAATGGAGGGGAGAGTTGAACTGTTAGAGGAACGTGTAGGGGGAGCGGAGGACCAAATTGCCGAAATGACTAAAAGGGAGAAAAAATACATCCAGCGCATTTCAGAGTTGGAGCTTAAAACTGACGATCTGGAGAACCGCTCACGTAGGAATAACTTGAGAATTGTTGGTGTGCCTGAAAAGGCAGAAGGAAACAACCCCACGGAATTTATTGAAACATGGTTGAAAACTAAGGTGGGAGGAGATAGTCTCACTAAGTTATTCGCGGTTGAAAGAGCGCACAGGGTGCCGTCCAGACCTTTGCCCCCTGGATCCCCTCCAAGGACTTTTCTGGCTAAAATCCTGAATTATAGAGACCGAGATATTCTGATGAGGAAGGCCAGGAATATGGAGGAATTAACCATCGATGGAAATCGAGTATCCATCTATCCTGACTATTCCACAATTGTGCAGAGGCTTAGGATGAAGTTTGGAGAGACTAAAAGACGTCTGCGTGAACTGGGCCTGGCTTATTCTATGATGTATCCGGCAAAACTACGCGTGGTGGCTATGGATAAGGTCCACTTCTTCCAGAGCCCTGAGGAAGTGTCACACTGGTTGGATCTGAACGCGAAGCGTATTGAAGCGAAAGGGAACCGCTGAGGAGGATCAGGAGTGATTTTCTGTCTAAAGTGTTCATCTGACAGAATTAACTGAGCTACGGGTTCACTGTGACAGAATACTGGAGTAACTTGTTTTGAAGGACTAGTGCGCTTTGGTTGTGTTCGGCGGCGCGGCTGTTTTTGCATTGTGTTTCAGATGGGCGGGGGGAGGGGAACGACTGTTGGATAGTGGGAAATTTATTGTGGGTGAGTGTCGGCTTCTAAGTCACTGGTAGGAGTGTTAGTACGTTCCCCTTTTTCTCATATAGAGAGGGAGTAGGAGTTTTGTGAGGGAGGAGGTTATTGAGGGAGGGAGAGGTAAGGTTTAGGTTAATTTGTAATAATGAGGGATGGGGGGAGGTTTGGGGGGGGAGGGGTCAGTTTAGGGGAGGGGGGAAGAAGATCAAAGGATGGGAGAAGAATATTTTCATTGTTTGGCAATATGATGGGAGATAAAGTTAAAATTTTGAGCTGGAACATTAGAGGTCTATCAAACAATACAAAGCGTACGGCGATTTTGCAATATATCTTGAAACAGAGGCCCTCGCTGATATGCCTTCAGGAAACCCATTTAGTAAAAGAAAAAGTGGATATACTGCATAAAAGATGGGTGAGGAGGGCGTACCATGCGACGTTCTCGAACTATGCTAGAGGGGTGTCGATTCTGGTGCACACGAACGTACCGTTTGAGGAGGTGGAGGTGACGATAGACAGTGATGGACAATATGTATTCCTAGTGTGTAAAGTATTCGCTAAATTGATATGTGTAGTGTCGGTATATATTCCTCCACCGTACTCGGGGAAAAAACTGCAGGAAATTCTTAATATAGCCGGTAGATGGGGAGGAGTTCCTTTGCTTATATTGGGAGATGTCAATAACATTATTAACGATCACTGGGATAAGGGTCAACACGCACAGCTGAGGGCGGAAGGGAATGAGACAGCGTTTGGTAGTTATTTGAAAGAAGTAGCATGGAGGGATCTGTGGAGAGTCCGTAACACTGACACGTACTGCTTTTCCTGCTATTCGGCGACACATGGCTCGTTGTCTCGCATCGATTTGGCCCTGGGCAATGAAGGAATGGACGGGCTAGTGGAGGAGGTGGCGTATATGGCTAGGGTAGTCTCGGACCATAGTCCGCTTGTGGTAACACTGAAAATTGAAAGCCTGGGGGAGATAGCTAAGCGGGGGTGGAAAATTAACCCTTTCTGGTTGCAAATTCTGGATATGGGAAAGATAGGGGAGGAGCTGGAGGAGTTCTTTCTAATTAATAAAGGTAGTGCAGCGAAATATGTGGTGTGGGATACCATGAAGGCATTCTTGAGGGGGATATTATTTAGAGAGATATCTAGGCACAAAACACGAACAAGGGAATCTGATAAAGCGATAATGGAAGAATTGAAGGTAGCGGAGGCTGCATTGAATGATCTGCGCTCACAGGACACCATAAAACGTATGAAGAAGGCTCAGGAGGAGGTGAATAAGTTACACTTACGTAGAGCAGAAAGGACAAGGAATTTCCAAAGAGAGGCATTTTATGCGGAGGGAGAGAAAGTGGGGCATCTGCTGTCGGTGGTGGCATCGGCGCAAAGGGAATCGGCACATGTACATGCCCTAGAATTGGAAAATGGCAGTATTGTTACACAGGGGGCCCAAATTATGGAAGGATTTAAGGGTTTTTACAGCAAACTATATACATCACGATTGGAACAGGGAGAAGAAGAAATTGACAGGTTCTTAGAGGTGGCAGACTTGCCTAGAATAGAGACAGAGGATAGAGACTGGTTGGATAGGCCGTTTACGGTGGAGGAATTGGAGGGGGCCTTGAGGTCCATGGCGGGAGGGAAGGCGCCGGGGGCGGACGGCATTCCTGTCGAAATATACGGCAACTTTGCTGAGGAGCTGATGGCTCAGTTGTTGGAGGTCTTTGAGGAGTCACTGGAGAGGGGTATATTGCCTGATTCCATGAGGGAGGCCATTATTGTGGTCATCCCCAAACCAGACAAGAACCCAAGATTGCCGGAGTCATATAGGCCGATATCACTCCTAACGACAGATGTCAAGATTCTGGCTAAGGCCCTGGCGAACAGGCTGACCCGGGTGATAGAAAAAGTGGTTCATTCGGACCAATCAGGCTTTATGCCTAATAAATCAACTGCCATTAACTTGAGAAGGCTATTTCTTAATATGCAAATACCGGCTGATAATGCTGGCAAGAGAGTGGTGGTTTCCCTCGATGCACACAAGGCCTTTGATAGTATAGAATGGCAATACCTGTGGTCGGTGCTGAGTCGTTGTGGGTTTGGGCCAGTCTTTGTGTCATGGGTGAGACTCCTATACTCCTCTCCGGTGGCCAAAATCAGGGTGAACAATATGATGTCAGACAGCTTTCAGCTTTTTAGAGGTACAAGGCAGGGGTGTCCGTTGTCCCCGCTGCTGTTTGCTTTGGCGGTGGAACCGCTGGCAGCGACTATCAGACGGTCTCAAATGGTGAAAGGGTTTTTATATGGGAAGATGGAGGAAAAAATCGCCTTATATGCAGATGACATACTGCTTTTCCTTGAGAGCTCTGGGGAACCACTAAGAAATGTAATAGCATTAATCGAGAGATTTGGGCAAATTTCAGGGCTAGTTATTAATTGGGACAAATCGAGCGTTATGCAGATAGATAGAGAAGTGGATTGTACAAGGGAGGTGGAAGAAGATACAAAATTAAGGGTGGTCACTCAGTTTAAATATTTGGGGATTCAGGTAGCTCTTCCCTTAACTAGATTTGAGGAACTTAATCTCGAGCCTTTAGTAACTAAGATACGCACTAAGATCTCAGCTTGGAGTAAGCTAAATTTGTCAGTGGTAGGAAGAGTAAATCTCCTTAAGATGGTGGTGATGCCTCAGATCCTGTATGTCCTACATAATTCTCCGGTATGGATCCCGATGAGAACATTCCGTAAGCTGAAATCGATATTTGGAGAGTTGGTGTGGGGAAAGAAGAGCCCGAGGATTAGGCAGGAGACTTTGCAGAGACCCAAAGATGAGGGGGGGCTTGCGTTACCCAACCCATGGTTATACTTTCTGGCTGCACAGAGCCAACATCTTAGGGGATGGGGGAAAGGGTTAGTGGAAGAAATGGGTCACAGTAGTCTGGTGCATATTAGCGGGGTATGGCCCTTGAGTTTGGGTCTGGAATCAGGACTATTTAGGAAATTGGGGAATGGCTTTCCCACCATGAATTTAATTCATAGAGTATGGCAGATGCTGAAGCGTATTAGGGGAATTGGGGGCTTCACGGAATTTTCACCTATCTGGGATAACTCATCTCTTCAAGAATTTAACCATATGGAAGGAATGGGAGAATGGAGAGAAAAGGGTATTAGGCTATTAGGACAATTGATTCACAGTGGGAGTCTTAGATCTTATGATGCGCTTCGGCAGGAATTTCAGTTTCCGGGATTAAAATGGTATCAATATAGGAGAGTTCAGCACGCTTTTCAGGCACAGAGGAAGAGGGGGCCCATAGTGGTTCAGAAAGATCTCATGTTAGACTGTATTCTAAATAACAATGGAACAAAGGGGGCTATATCGGAAGTATATGGGGATTTACTACACACATTCTTGGAGGATTACCCGATTAAAGCTAGAGGAAAATGGGAGGCCGAACTGGGGGAAATAGACGATGACAAATGGGGGTCTATTCTGGAATACATACCTAAATTGTCAATGAGTGAGCCTGGGAGACTCTCGCAATTGTATGTGGTTAATAGGGCCTATAGGACACCTGACTTGTTGTTCAAAGCCGGAGTGAGATTGGATTCTGAGTGCCCTAGGTGCACTCAGACTGAGGCGGGTATGCTCCACATGTTGTGGGTGTGCCCCAGGCTCTTTTCATATTGGGTAGCAGTGTTGAACCAAATTGGAGTGCTTTATGGATGTGCGATTCCCAGGGATCCAGTGGTTTGTATACTTGGGTATGTGGAGGAGTTGTCGGCCGATGAAACTGCCAAAATGGCAATAGCTAGATTGCTCTTCGTTGCAAGGAAAGTGATTGCGAGATACTGGATTAGGGAGGAACCTCCAACCAGACGAGAATTTACCGCACAGGTGAATCATATTGTCCAGCTCGAAAAAAGCATTTATACCAAGAGGAATAGGATGGGGTTTTTTCAAAAGCTATGGCAGCCATGGCTAAATGGGAATGATTAAGAGGTTGTGGTAAATAATGTTAATTATACAATTTGTCTGTAATAAAAATGATCTTCTTGGGGAGGAGGGGGGAAAGTTGGGGTTGGTTATCTGAAGGAGGGAGGGGGGAGAAGGGGTATATTTTCTTGTTAAAATGAAAAACACAAATGCACTTTGTTGTATGAATAGATAACATTTATTATGTTCAATAAAAATTTATCTGATAAAAAAAACTAGCTCTGTAGCCCGATCTGCACCAAAAAAAAAGTTAAGTTCACCAAACACAGCTTAACACTTGTGTAGGCCACATTTGAAAAATAATAAAGTTTAGTCCACAATTTACAACATTAGTGTTTCTTACACTTGTTAGGAGGAGCATTTCAGGAATAAGCACACTAAGGCCTTAGTACTTTTCTGCTTATCTTTATCTGTCAACCAAGATGAAGAGGGCAGGGAGTAAGGCACGTGGGCGTGGGCGCGGAGCAGGGAGAGGAGCAGGGAGAGGACGTGGTGATTCTGTGCCTGCTGCGGGCGCCGGTGACTCGTCGTCACTCAGTTTCAGCAGGGAACAGTCCTTCATGCGCAGCTTTGTCGGAGAGCGCCGTGCACCGCTGCTACGTGAAGACCAAATTGAAGCCGTTGTCGGGTGGATGGCAGCTAACGCCTCGGCATCGACTTCAGTTAGTGCCACATCCTCTCAGGCACAGAGCACTGGAGAGCAGCCATCTGTCTCTTCACCACCTGCCAAATTGGCCAGGCAGTCAGAGAGCCCAGGACAGGAGCCGTCTCTACTTCTGTTCTCTGAATCTCTTGGCTTGGAAACAGGGGGCCAGCCAAGCAGCATTGGAGAAATGGAAGAAGAGGCAGTGTGCAGTGATGCCCAAAAGCTTTATCTCTCTGACTCTGAAGAGGCAGGTGGGCCAGTGCCTCCGGTGACCACAGCGCAGTACGCATCTGATGATGAAACTCAGGTGCCGCTTTCTGATGCGTACTGTGCTGCCGAGACTACCCAGGAGGAGCAGTTGGTGGCAGAGGGTAGTGGAGATGATGAGGTCCTTGACCCATCGTGGCGTGAGGAACAGGAAGGTGGTGGGAGCAGCTCTGAGGAAGAGCTTCCCCTTACGGGCCAAAGAGGGAGAGGGAGGGGGAAGACTGCGGAGCCTGTAGCCTCCACTTTGGCACCCGTTAGGAGCCTGTCTCTTTCCAAAGCCAAAAAGGGCGCTCCCAAGACTTGCAGTGCCTGGTCCTTTTTTGACACAGTTGCAGATGACATTTGTTTTGTCAAATGCAAGCTGTGTCATCAGAAAGTAAAAAGAGGTAAAAGTGTCAGCAACCTCAATACCACAAATATGTGGAAACATGTGCGGAACAGGCACGCGGTGGAGTTACAGAAACACAGTGAAGACGTAGGCCAACCAACAGCGGCAGCTACCACCTCTTCATCTCGTGTTGCCTCTTCCTCCACTGTTGTCCAGAGACCTAGTGTAATTCCACCCACAGCACCACCTTCCCAGTCATCCTCACACTCCCAGTCTACTCTACAGCCATCGGTAGTCCAGGCATGGGAGAAAAGGCGGGCATTCTCGGCCAACCACCCCCGAGCACAGCCTCTGAATGCAGGCATTGCCAAACTGTTGTCCCTGGAAATGCTCTCGTTCAGGCTGGTGGAGACTGACAGCTTCCGTGACTTGATGGCATTGGCAGTCCCACAGTACAAGGTGCCCAGCCACTTTTACTTCAGCAGGCAGGCTGTCCCTGCCCTGCACAGGCATGTTGAGGCAAACATAAAACATGTGCTACTGAACGCCGTCAGTAGCAAGGTCCACCTCACCACCGATGCGTGGACCAGTCAGCATGGACAGGGGCGATATGTTTCCCTCACTGCCCATTGGGTTAATGTTGTTGAGCCAGGTACAGATCGTGCGAGTGGCGCAGGACGTGTCCTGCCCACTCCAAGGATTGCAGGAATCCAGTCTGTACGCATCGACTCCTCCTCTTACACCAGTTCCTCTGATTCCTCTCTGCAGGATCCGTCACAGTCCACCTCCACATGGACCCGTGAACGTTTACCTATGACCGACATGAGCACAGCCGTGGCCAAACGTCAGCAGGCCGTCTTGAAACTAGTTTCATTGGGGCATCGAAGCCACACAGCGCAGGAGCTCTGGAATGCCATCAAGCAGGAGAGCAATGTGTGGTTACTGCCAGCGAATCTCCAGCCAGGCATGGTAGTGTGTGACAATGGCCGAAATCTGGTGGCAGCTTTGGCCCTTGGCAACCTCACTCACATCCCATGTCTGGCACATGTGCTCAATTTGGTTGTGCAGAGTTTTCTGAGGGACTATCCGGATCTTGATGCCCTGCTGCACAAGGTCCGCCTAGAGTGTGCTCACTTGCGGTGTTCCAGCTTGGCCAGATCCCGCATTGCTGCTCTGCAGCGCCGATTCCGCCTTCCGGAACACCGCATCATATGTGACCTACCTACCCGGTGGAATTCCACGTTACATATGTTGGAGCGGTTGTGTGAGCAGCAGCAAGCAGTTATGGAGTACCAGCTGCATCAGGCGCAAAGAAGTCGCAGTCAGCGCCGATCAGACTTCACAACCACAGAGTGGGCCACTATGAAGGACGTCTGCCAGGTTTTGCGTCCTTTTGATTATTCCACGCGGATGGCAAGTGCAGATGATGCACTAGTCAGCATGACTGTCCCCCTTATCTGCCTGCTTCAGCAAACTTTGCAAGGGTTAAGGGATGATGTGGTGGAAGAGGTGGAGGATGAGGAGTCACCTTTTCCATCAGCTTCTGGAGAGTCAGCGCCACGTGGTTCCTCACAAAGGGGTACGCAGGGGCCAATTTGTGAGGAGGATGAGGAGGAGTCAATGGAGGAGGAAGAGCTCCGTCCAGAGGAGGGAGCGACACAATTGTCCAGTGGTCAGTGTGTACAGCGAGGGTGGGGTGATGACGAGCGGGCAGAGATCATGTCTCAAGCATGGGACAGCGTTTCTGGGCCAGTTGGCACATGGTGGATTTCATGCTGCAGTGCCTGAGAAACGAGCGCCGCATCGACCACATTCTCAACATGCCTGATTATTGGGTGTTCACCCTCCTCGATCCTCGCTACCGGGACAACGTCCAAAACCTCATCCCTGCGTTGACCCGGGAGCGTAAATTGCGGGAGTACCACGACACACTGGTGAATTCCATCATCTTCTCCTGTACAACTGAGAGGAGTGCTGCTAGTGCTTTACAAAGCAGCTCAGTGCGTCGAGGCAGTGGGGGAGGCTCTGCCCAAAGAGGGAGCAGAAGCAGTGCCTCTGCCCAAGGCAAGCCCAGTATGGCACAACTCTGGCACACTTTTGTGTGCCCGCCCCAAATATCTACACCATCACCGGCGGCTCCAGTCAGCAGGAGGCAACGGTTCCGTCAGATGGTGACATGTTATGTTTGCTAATGACAGGTGTTATGAAGGCAATCCAGAAACACAGTGTGCTTAGCGATCAGAGCGCACACAGTGATCTGACAAATACCCAAAAATACAAGAACGAGCTCTGAGACGTGGAAACTCTGTAGACTGCACACCTGATCCTATCCTAAACACAACTAAAAGCGGCTGTGGATTGCGCCTAACAACTACCTAGGCAACTCGGCACAGCCTAAGAAACTAGCTAGCCTGAAGATAGAAAAATAGGCCTGACTTGCCCCAGAGAAATTCCCCAAAGGAAAAGGCAGCCCCCACATATAATGACTGTGAGTAAGATGAAAAGACAAAACGTAGGGATGAAATAGATTCAGCAAAGTGGGGCCCGATATTCTAGGACAGAGTGAGGACAGTAAAGCGAACTTTGCAGTCTACAAAAAACCCTAAAGCAAAACCACGCAAAGGGGCAAAAAAAAACCACCGTGCCGAACTAACGGCACGGCGGTACACCCTTTGCGTCTCAGAGCTTCCAGAAAAACAAAAGACAAGCTGGACAGAAAAAAAGCAACAAAAAAGCAAAAAGCACTTAGCTATACAGAGCAGCAGGTCACAGGAACAATCAGGAGAAGCTCAGATCCAACACTGAAACATTGACAAGGAGCAAGGATAGCAGCGTCAGGCGGAGTTAAGTAATGAAGCAGTTAACGAGCTCACCAGAACACCTGAGGGAGGAAGCTCAGAAGCTGCAGTACCACTTGTGACCACAGGAGTGAATTCAGCCACAGAATTCACAACAGTACCCCCCCCTTGAGGAGGGGTCACCGAACCCTCACCAGAGCCCCCAGGCCGACCAGGATGAGCCGCATGAAAGGCACGAACAAGATCGGAAGCATGAACATCAGAGGCAAAAACCCAGGAATTATCTTCCTGAGCATAACCCTTCCATTTAACCAGATACTGGAGTTTCCGTCTAGAAACACGAGAATCCAAAATCTTCTCCACAATATACTCCAATTCCCCCTCCACCAAAACCGGGGCAGGAGGCTCAACAGATGGAACCATAGGTGCCACGTATCTCCGCAACAACGACCTATGGAATACATTATGTATGGAAAAGGAGTCTGGGAGGGTCAAACGAAAAGACACAGGATTGAGAACCTCAGAAATCCTATACGGACCAATAAAACGAGGTTTAAATTTAGGAGAGGAAACCTTCATAGGAATATGACGAGAAGATAACCAAACCAGATCCCCAACACGAAGTCGGGGACCCACACGGCGTCTGCGATTAGCGAAAAGTTGAGCTTTCTCCTGGGACAAGATCAAATTGTCCACTACCTGAGTCCAGATCTGCTGCAACCTATCCACCACAGAATCCACACCAGGACAGTCCGAAGACTCAACCTGTCCTGAAGAGAAACGAGGATGGAACCCAGAATTGCAAAAAAATGGAGAAACCAAGGTAGCCGAGCTGGCCCGATTATTAAGGGCGAACTCAGCCAACGGCAAAAAGGACACCCAATCATCCTGGTCTGCAGAAACAAAACATCTCAGATATGTTTCCAAGGTCTGATTGGTTCGTTCGGTCTGGCCATTAGTCTGAGGATGGAAAGCCGAGGAAAAGGATAGGTCAATGCCCATCCTACCACAAAAGGCTCGCCAGAACCTTGAAACAAACTGGGAACCTCTGTCAGAAACAATATTCTAAGGAATGCCATGCAACCGAACCACATGCTGAAAGAACAAAGGTACCAAATCAGAGGAGGAAGGCAATTTAGCCAAGGGCACCAGATGGACCATTTTAGAAAAGCGATCACAGACCACCCAAATGACTGACATCTTTTGAGAAACGGGAAGGTCAGAAATGAAATCCATCGAAATATGTGTCCAAGGCCTCTTTGGGACCGGCAAGGGCAAAAGCAACCCACTGGCACGAGAACAGCAGGGCTTAGCCCTAGCACAAATCCCACAGGACTGCACAAAAGTACGTACATCCCGTGACAGAGATGGCCACCAGAAGGATCTAGCCACTAACTCTCTGGTACCAAAGATTCCAGGATGACCAGCCAACACCGAACAATGAAGTTCAGAGATAAGTTTATTAGTCCACCTATCAGGGACGAACAGTTTCTCTGCTGGACAACGATCAGGTTTATTCGCCTGAAATTTTTGCAGCACCCGCCGCAAATCAGGGGAGATGGCAGACACAATGACTCCTTCCTTGAGGATACCCGCTGGCTCAGATAAACCCGGAGAGTCGGGCACAAAACTCCTAGACAGAGCATCCGCCTTCACTTTTTTAGAGCCCGGAAGGTACGAAATCACAAAGTCGAAGCGGGCAAAAAATAACGACCAACGGGCCTGTCTAGGATTCAAGCGCTTGGCAGACTCGAGATAAGTCAAGTTCTTATGATCAGTCAATACCACCACGCGATGCTTAGCTCCTTCAAGCCAATGACGCCACTCCTCGAATGCCCACTTCATGGCCAGCAACTCTCGATTGCCCACATCATAATTACGCTCAGTGGGCGAAAACTTCCTGGAAAAGAAAGCGCATGGTTTCATCACTGAGCAATCAGAACCTCTCTGTGACAAAACCGCCCCTGCTCCAATCTCAGAAGCATCAACCTCGACCTGGAACGGAAGAGAAACATCTGGCTGACACAACACAGGGGCAGAACAAATACGACGCTTCAACTCCTGAAAAGCTTCCACAGCAGCAGAAGACCAATTAACCAAATCAGCACCCTTCTTGGTCAAATCGGTCAATGGTTTGGCAATGCTAGAAAAATTACAGATGAAGCGACGATAAAAATTAGCAAAGCCCAGGAACTTTTGCAGACTTTTCAGAGATGTCGGCTGAATCCAATCCTGGATGGCTTGGACCTTAACTGGATCCATGTTGATAGTAGAAGGGGTAAAGATGAACCCCAAAAATGAAACTTTCTGCACACCGAAGAGACACTTTGATCCCTTCACAAACAAAGAGTTAGCACGCAGGACCTGAAAAACCATTCTGACCTGCTTCACATGAGACTCCCAATCATCTGAGAAGATCAAAATGTCATCCAAGTAAACAATCAGGAATTTATCCAGATACTCACGGAAGATGTCATGCATAAAAGACTGAAACACAGATGGAGCATTGGCAAGTCCGAACGGCATCACTAGATACTCAAAATGACCCTCGAGCGTATTGAATGCAGTTTTCCATTCATCTCCTTGCCTGATTCTCACCAGATTATACGCACCACGAAGATCTATCTTAGTGAACCAACTAGCCCCCTTAATCCGAGCAAACAAGTCAGATAACAATGGCAAGGGATACTGAAATTTAACAGTGATCTTATTAAGAAGGCGGTAATCAATACACGGTCTCAGCGAACCATCCTTCTTGGCTACAAAGAAGAACCCTGCTCCCAGTGGTGATGACGATGGGCGAATATGTCCCTTCTCCAGGGACTCCTTCACATAACTGCGCATAGCGGCGTGTTCGGGCACGGATAAATTAAATAATCGACCTTTAGGGAATTTACTACCAGGAATCAAATTGATAGCACAATCACAATCCCTATGCGGAGGTAGAGCATCGGACTTGGGCTCTTCAAATACATCCTGATAATCAGACAAGAACTCTGGGACCTCAGAAGGGGTGGATGACGAAATCGACAAAAATGGAACATCACCATGTACCCCCTGACAACCCCAGCTGAATACCGACATGGAATTCAAATCCAATACTGGATTATGGGTTTGTAGCCATGGCAACCCCAACACGACCACATCATGCAGATTATGCAACACCAGAAAGCGAATAACTTCCTGATGTGCAGGAGCCATGCACATGGTCAGCTGGGCCCAGTATTGAGGTTTATTCTTGGCCAAAGGTGTAGCATCAATTCCTCTCAATGGAATAGGACACCGCAAAGGCTCCAAGAAAAACCCACAACGTTTAGCATAATCCAAATCCATCAGATTCAGGGCAGCGCCCGAATCCACAAACGCCATGACAGAAAACGACGACAAAGAGCATATCAAGGTAATGGACAGAAGGAATTTGGACTGTACAGCACCAATGACGGCAGACCTAGCGGACCGCTTAGTGCGCTTAGGACAATCAGAAATAGCATGAGTGAAATCACCACAGTAGAAACACAGACCATTCAGACGTCTGTATTCCTGCCGTTCAACTCTAGTCATAGTCCTATCGCACTGCATAGGCTCAGGTTTAACCTCAGGCAGTACCGCCAAATGGTGCACAGATTTACGCTCGCGCAAGCGTCGACCGATC